>NW_025109979.1:5967-14624 GCF_011392965.1 Frieseomelitta varia | reverse complement strand
ATATAATATATATTAATATATTACATTATACTATATATTGTGTTTAACATATAATATATATTAATATATTATATTATACTATATATATTGTGTTTAATATATAATATATATTAATATATTACGTTATACTATATATTGTGTTTAACATATAATATATATTAATATATTATATTATATTACACTATATACTGTATATTATTTTATAGATTATTAATATAATATTATATAATATATATATATATTAATATATTATATTACACTATATAGTATTATATTATTTATTTGATTTCAAGTTGTTTTTAAATCGCATATCAGACGGCAAAGACGGTCTGAAGACACTTTTCTTCTCGAAGATGTTATAAACTATGTCTGTATATAATATGTCAAAATATGGAACAATCTCTTTCATGACTGAGTCTATTATATATCAGAAGATCGACATTGATAAATCGTCGACAATCGTTGATAAAAGAGCAGAATAACACAAAAATTTTTTTTATGGAAGTTAGAATTCAACGCTTCATCCGAATTCGGGAAGTAATATTAACTGACTCCATTTAAAAAATTTTTTATGGTGACCTTCATATCTTAATAAAAAAAAAAAGCAAAGTAAAACGTAAAACTGATTACAGTATCTACATGACCCCCCCCCCTGGAGGCCATGCAACTTTTATCTGAAACATTTTTTTCGTACAGCAAATACTTTATGAGTTATTGTCACGTTACGAGACTCACCCTATATATATATATATATACTACATCAATATACTACATCAGAAAATCACCATGCTCGATCCTCGAAACGATACGAACCGCGCAATAACGGTATATCGATCTTAGTTGCCATCGCGAATTGAGGTATCATCCGCACCGATAGGAAAAACCGAGTGGAAAACTCAAACTGTCCTCACACAGTCGGAGGGAATTAATAGCCTCTAGTCGTCGATCCCACAGACACAGGGACGAGCAAGGCCATAGAGGAGTGGGCGGAGGAGGGAATTTCAATCGGGCCGCGTCGGCGGTTCGTCCGTTTAATTCAGAACCGCAACAACCGGCGGTATTTGCTGTATCGCCGGCCGGAATGCGTAGCGTGCATATTTTACAAAAGTTCCTTTTGATCACTGCGACGCGAGCGTTTTATTCATAATTCGCGCGTTCACCCGCGAACAATCACGGCAGCGATCTTGTTAATCGTGCGCGCGGATCGGGGATCGTCGTTCTTCGTTGTTCGCGGCGGTTTACCGGCGGCTTTGAATAATTGAAAAGGAAGAAACGCGCGAAACGTTTTCACAGCTTCTTCTCGGATGGAGCGCGGAATTGAATCGTTCCTCGCAATTGGACAATCTTCTGAGCGGAATTTGGAGAAGCGGGAATTTTTTTGCAATTTCTCACTACGTACGGTGCGAATTTTATTTTTTTTCTTGGGATTAAGGGAGAAATTTTCTTTTAATACTGGGATTTAGGAAGAAGAGCCTAGCTTTTACGGAGAGAGACGCAAATTTTTTTCTTTTTTTTTTCCCCCTACCAATGCATATTGTACAAATTGCAAATACCTTTAGATTGTCAGAATTAAAAAGGAAATTCCAAATTTTAATTTTTGTAGGAACATCCAAATTCTTGCGATTTTTTTCTTCACTGTGTTTTATCATACGTGTTGTATTTTTCTTTCTGTTTTTTTTTTAATTGAAACTGAAAAAGGAAATTGCAAAGATCCTTTGCAGAGAGAAATTTTTGCAATTTCCTTTTCTACCAACGTATGTACATGTTATGTAAATTGCGTCTTCTAATATTCGAATTAGAAAAGAAACTCCAAAGATTCCAGCTTTCGCGGAGAGGCACGAAGTTTTGCAATTTCTTCCTTCACCAATATGCATATTATACAAATTGCATCTGTTAACATTAGATTGAAAAGGAAATTCCAAAGATCCTAGCTTTTGCAGAGGAATCCATGATTTTGGCAATTTTTCCTTCAGTCAATTTTTACTATACTTACAATTTTTTTTAACATTGGCACTAAAAAAGAAATTGCAAAGATCCTTGCTTTTGTGGAAAGATACAAATTTTTGCGATTTTTTCCCTCTATCGGTATGTATAATACTACACAAATTGCCTCTTTTAACATCAGAATTCGAAAAGAAATTAAATAAAAGAATTAAAATTAAAAAAAAAAAAAGAAGATCTTAGCTTTTTTTCGTAGAAAAATAAAAACTTTTTTGCAATGTTTTTTCAAATCAATTTACATTATCAAATGATATCTTTTAACATTAAAGTACCAAAAATTTTTTCATTCGTGGACTGCAATCTCGTCTTTAATTAATTTATATCGTATCGGATTGTATTTTTGAATACTGGAACCAGGAAAGAAATTCTTGTTCTCGTGAATAAAAATTTTTGCAATTTTATTTTTTAATCAGTTCACATTGTCGTACAGATTGTGATTCTTTATTATTAGAGCAAGAGAAGAAATCTCAAATCGTGTCTCTCACCTGCATTCTATAATTTTCCGAAATTTCCAGAAATTTTAGCGAATATTTATAATATCACGAAAACAATTAGGGACAACTGCTTTTTAACAGCGGTAGAATTTTTCTTTTACGAACGAGCTACGTTTCGAGAATTCCTTCCCGATTTTCTCTACAATATACGGAAGAATAGTGAGAAACGGTGAACAGTCACCTTGTTCTTCCTTGAATTACGTTCCCCGTCAGAGACGATTTGTCATTTTTATGGCTCTGGTACAATGGAAATAGATAATAACATAAACGTTAATCGCCTGTTGTCTCTGCCTTGAACGACGAGAAACATTTTCCAATGGATTTATTCTTAAAATTTTTCAGTTTATTCGCTCGTGCATATTCCTCATCTTCAGATCTGTTTTTTTTTTTTTTTTTTCTTTTAAATGCTAGTTATTCATCTTCCAAACAACACATACTTTTTTCGTTAGCTCCAATCGTGAAATATCACAGCGATTTTCCTGTTGCGATAATAATTCACGCACGATATAATTGATTAGAGCAGTTGTTGCCGACAATTAAAAGATATTTGCAGACACTCGGTCACACGATGGAATTAACATACCACCGGCTTCCTCATTAGTCATTTTCGTATTCCTTTTTTCGAAGTTGAAAAACTTACGCATTCCATAAACATTTTTCACGGCTGGTAATTCAATTGAAACTCGGTAATTGTTACCGTTAGAGCGATAAAATTAGCAGCAATAAATTGTAAATATCGAGATTTTTTTTCATGGAATGTGCCTGTTATTAAAATCGGTAATTGGACGCGTTAAATCACGGTGTAAAGAACGATGATTATTTCATGGTCACGGTTGCGAGAACATAACTTTGGATCGCCGAAGATAAAGCATAAATTGTCTCGTTGAAAACACGGCGAAACTTCAGGAGAGCACTTTCTTAATTTCGCGATCTTCGTGAAAAAGAAGGAGAAAAAGAAAAAAGGAAGATGCTCCGCGACTCTCTTTTCAAGCCTTGTTGCGAGATGTTCAAAGTCGATCTAATTATTTTTCTTCTTCTACTTCTTCTTCTTCCAACGAAATACTATAGCAACTCTCAAAGGATGATGTAATAAAAACGATGACGAAGTGTTTGTCGAGTTTCTTTTTCGACTGCTTGTCACTTTTCAGTTCGAGTAGACATTCCTGCGTGAATTTGTCTCCGTTGCGAATATCCTGGCAGCGTTTCATGAACGATTCCCTCAGCGAGATCGGCGTTCATTAATCATTCGTGACAGAGGGTTCTCTGCAAAGAAGCTCGAATAATAATCCTATAAGGAACGTAGAACAGGGGATATTTGGAACAAGTGGTTCCGCGAACTATTATCATTTCTGTTTGTGCGCCGCTGAACTTCACCCCTCGCGGACCATAACGAGCGACCGAATCGTAGTACAATAATTCGTCGCTTTCTTTTTCTTTTGAACTTGTCGGTTGAACAAGTGAACTTGTTCAAAGGAGGGCTAAAAGAGGGTAACATATAACAAATATAGAACAAATTATGACTTATCGAAAAGCATACGTTTACTGACGAACGTATATTGTTAATTCATTACGTGTTCTTCGTTCAGCGTTAAACTTTCGAATTTTTAATAATTCAGCTGACAAATTCGGAGGGCTAACATTGTTTTGTAAGAGAATTTCAAACGAGTGCTTAATACACTCCTTAATTGTATCATCCGTCTAGAGTTCGTATATTTATGAAATTTAAAGAAATTCGTACGTTATGATACACTCTTGCTTGGCTTTCAACACGTTGCGCTGGCAACTGGTTCGCGGACCATAACGAGCGACCGAATCGTAGTACAATAATTCGTCGCTTTCTTTTTCTTTTGAACATGTCGGTTGAACAAGTGAACTTGTTCAAAGGAGGGCTAAAAGAGGGTAACATATAACAAATATAGAACAAATTATGACTTATCGAAAAGCATACGTTTACCGACGAACGTATATTGTTAATTCATTACGTGTTCTTCGTTCAGCGTTAAACTTTCGAATTTTTAATAATTCAGCTGACAAATTCGGAGGGTTAACATTGTTTTGTAAGAGAATTTCAAACGAGTGCTTAATACACTCCTTAATTGTATCATCCGTCTAGAGTTCGTATATTTATGAAATTTAAAGAAATTCGTACGTTATGATACACTCTTGCTTGGCTTTCAACACGTTGCGCTGGCAACTGGTTCGCGGACCATAACGAGCGACCGAATCGTAGTACAATAATTCGTCGCTTTCTTTTTCTTTTGAACTTGTCGGTTGAACAAGTGAACTTGTTCAAAGGAGGGCTAAAAGAGGGTAACATATAACAAATATAGATCAAATTATGACTTATCGAAAAGCATACGTTTACTGACGAACGTATATTGTTAATTCATTACGCGTTCTTCGTTCAGCGTTAAACTTTTCAATTGCATACAATAATTCGTCGGTATGATATCATTCGATAGAAATTATTGAGAAGAAGAAGAAGAAATTATTATATTTAATTGTACTTAAAACTGAGGAAATATTGCAATTTTGGGACGAAAAAATTCTGGCACGTCATTCCGGCGCAAGAGATTAAAATGAAGCTAGTTACACGTATATGTGTATGTCCATTCGTTAGAAAAAAAATTCGTGATTCCTTTTCCGGCCAGCCATTAACATTCTGAACGGTAAAATTAAGTGTAGATATATCAGAGGAACGCGGATTGCTCGAGATTGGGACATGAAAGAGAAATGCGTCGGAATTGGAGGTTTCGGGAGCGTGCGAGTAGATTTATCTCGGAGACGTATGTTCGCAGACAATGAAAAATATGATAAAACGGTGAAAAGAAGAAATTTACTGGTATCAGTCCGTATTGTATGAAAAATACGTGGACGAGTTAATTGGTTAATCCTGTTGGTAGCAAAGAGGCGATGTTATTTCTTTCATAAAGTACGTTCAATAGGAAACGTTACGGGGCGCGTTACTTTTTTTTCCTACAGCAGAAATTTTGTGTAAAATTCACGTTAAATGTTGCAGAGAAAAATTCCAACGTTTATACATACAACTCTGGTAATTTTAATACCAAAACTCTCCAGTATTTTTTATATTCTCTACTTTCTGAAATTCTTAATAAACGCTCAGTTAGTAAATAGTAGAAACTTCTACAGCGGAATAGAAATACATGCTTCCCCTTTGGCTTTCCAACTTTCGATTCAACTTCTTCCCCGACAAACTAAAGCGAAACTTTTCTTTTAGTTTCTCCCTTCTTTCTCTTCTGGATCGTGCAGAATCGCTGATCTCTTGAGAGATCGGTTCGCAATTGCAATTGACTAATTGCAGTAACGATAATAAACAAAGTACAAACGAACGATACTTGGAAATTCGATTTTATCGACGGCTGAAGGATTGCTGGTTATTTTGCTTTCGAAAAGAGAGAGATTTCACGAAGGAAATTATCCGACTCGTACTATGTGTACGGCGGTGTCAGAATCGGTTTGCCAAATTTCACTGCCGAGAATTTAAAGTTGTTCTCGCAACATTTTCGAAGTCACTCGGAGTCACGAAGTTGCCCAATAAACGATTGCCGAAAGATAGTTAAACAAAAATATGTCCTTTCGTTCGCGAGAAATTCGCCCTCTCACAGAAAAAGAACAACTCGTAGTCAACTTTTTGTCTAACGAAAGTAAACAATTCTCATCTCTACGTTTTAGTGTCAATTCTCTCCGACAAGTGCGCGCCAGCTCGAAAGGAACGAAAACAGAAAAAAAGAGAAGAAGAAAAAAAACAAAAAAAAAAAAACAGCAACGTCAATAATTAACCTACCACCGTCTTAAAAATCCTCTAGAACGAGGAGGCACAAACGGTAGGAAATGAACTGAGACCTGCCGAGCGCGTTTCGTATTCGATAAGCAGCGGAACGAAAAGCAGGCCTCGTTAAAAAGTAACGTCCGCTGCTTCGGTGGGCATTTTCGAGGCGGAACGAGAAGCCCCGGAGATCTCCGCGCTCCATTGGCAGACGGTCAGACGTTTTAATTCAACGGCGAGGTGGCGACGCGCGCGCGCGCGCGCGCGCGGGGCCAACAGCGCACACAGAAGAGGCCTGGGAATCATTTCGGAGCGCATGAATAAGTGATCGAGCCGCGCTCTGCTCGATTCCCTCGTTTCTAGCGCTCGGGACAGACACCGCGTCGCCAACCACGACCTCACTCTCCTCCACCCCCCTCTCCCCACTTTTCCACCTTCTTTCCAATCCACCCCCCCCCCCCTCAGTCCACCTTCGTTCTCCGACTTTCTCACCCCTTTCGAACCTACCCCTTTCACCCAGCCATACGTGCCTTACGTCCGTCTCTTTTCATCGTCGCGACACGTCATTTATACATACTCCTTCCCCCTCCCCTCCTCTCTCTCTTTCTCGCCAGTTTTCCTCTTTCTCGCTCTGTTACCACTTTCGCGTTCTCCAATCTTCTCTGTCTCTCTATCTCTCTCTCTCTCGTACCACTTCTCGTTCCTTTTTATAGATTCTCCTTCGCTCTTTCAACGAAGCCCTCGGCCACGTCTGTCCTCTTCCACTTTATAGATTCTCCATTTTCCCCTCCCCATCACCTGTCTCTCGTCTTTTCATCGCTTTCTTCTTCCTCCTCCTCCTTCTTCCCTTCTTCTTTTGACTCTTTTTTTCCTTTTTTTCTTTTTCCCTTTCTTCGCCTCTTTCGCGAAGATACTTTTCACTCTTCTTCAACCGGGCTGGGTGGTTGTTTCGCCGCGCGTTCACCATCCTATTTCGTTCGCCGCCCCCCTCCTCCCCCCTCCCACCCCTCCACGGCCAACAAGAACTGCCGCGTGGTTCGGTACACAGAGTGGCTTCGAGCCAGGGACACACAGTCTTTACGGCTCGCTCACCCGCAACTTTCTTTAGAATCTCTCTCTCCTCGCCACGGGATGTACACACACGCCTCCTCTTCTTCTTCGTAAACTGTCCCCTCTTCTTTCTTTCTTCTCCCCTTTTCTTTCTTCTCCGCACAGTGCATAGCGGTCGTATGATTTTTCGCCGCCGCGTCGTCGCGTGCCGGACTCGCACTTACATGGACCGTCCCGAAAGTATCCGACCTCTGCGTGTAACTCTGTCCTTGAGTGTCCAATTGTGAAAAGCGGGTACGGAGCACCTTTACGAGTAGGATCCTAACTGCAACTAACTGAAATATAATATAACTATGAAAAATGTAATATTTTAATTCAGAGATGAATTATAGAGGAATTATAGGTATTATATTCTGTAATTATAGATATTAGATTTATCTAATAGATAGATAGACAATTATAGATATAGATATTATATTCTATAATTATAGATATTAGATTATAGATATTATATAGATATTATATTCTATAATTATAGATATTAGATTATAGATATTATATAGATATTATATTCTATAATTGTAGATATTATATAGATATTATATTCTATAATTATAGATATTATATAGATATTACATTCTATAATTATAGATATTATATAGATATTATATTCTATAATTATAGATATTATATAGATATTATATTCTATAATTATAGATATTATATAGATATCATATTCTATAATTATAGATATTAGATTATAGATATCATATTCTATAATTATAGATATTATATAGATATCATATTCTATAATTATAGATATTATATAGATATATTCTATAATTATAGATATTAGGTTATAGATATTATATTCTATAATTATAGATATTAGATTATAGATATTATATAGACAAATTATTGACAAATTATACATATTATATTCAAAATTATTATTATCCACTGGTCATCGACTCCGTTCCCCCGAGTTTGCATCCCCATTAAAAAAATCTTGACTCAGCGAATAATCGCACGAGCAACAGCAAGAGACATCGAATAATTTATCCTGCATAAAGAATTGAGGATAATTCGTCCCAGAACTTTCTTTGAACGACAATAAGATAATTAGACCTGCGCCTGTCTAGAATGAATCTATAGACTCGAACCTATAGAATCAGCCTATAGACTCGAACCTGTACGCGAAGCTCTTCTACAAAGGGCGTGAATATTTTACAATCGCAAATATAGCAACGTTCGATCGATCCGTTTCTTTTCTTTCTTTCTTTTTTTTTTTTTTTTTTTTTTCTCGCGAGTCATTACCATTCGAC
>NW_025109979.1:0-5957 GCF_011392965.1 Frieseomelitta varia | reverse complement strand
TTTTTTTTCATCACAACCGGCGATTCATTCCACGAATCAACGTGTCTGAAATTGAAAGGAAAAGGGAAGAAGACGGAAAAGGAGAAAGGTTACAACAACCGAATGGGAAATGAGATTGCACGGAACGCGCACGTTGGTTTCTAACAAACTTAATTTTTTTTCCTGTTTTTCTTCTTCTTCTTCTTCTTCTTCCTCGCTCTGCACGTGGGATTTCCACGAGCGTGGCCGCGGAATTATACAACTTTTCCACCCGATGGAACAGAACGGTGGACGTACGGTACATTCTTTATGAGGACAGTTGACCAGCAACGACGCGATGCACTTCGAAATACCGGCTCCATTTCGTTCCCGAAATTGAACGTACGGCGGATAACGCTTCTTTCGGACGTTTAAGGGGGATATTCCGGCTTGAAAAAAGAATCGACTTTTTCGGGATTTTTTTTTTTAACAAAACCATGATACATTTTTGGTATGCAGTTTTATTCATACTTAGAGAGTATTTACAATTTTTCTTTTTGAACGAAATTAACGAAAGTTGTGGATATTATACAACTTTGGGTAGAGCATGCTTTTAAAAACGGGTTCGAATGGCTGACGTAATTTCGGTCCACCCGGTTATTTGAAACTAAAAGACCAAAATGACCATCTTAATTAGTATAAATATGGCTGTCGCATGAACCACGGAAACAGCGAAATTTCGAAACTTAAAACAATGGCAGCATTTTCCTTGTGCTTTTTGTCTTTCGGGTGATAAGAAAAAAAAGAAAAAAAATAGAAAAAAAAACATCAGATTTCGAGGGAGCAGCGAAATTTGGAAAATTAAAAAAATGGTAGTATTTTGAAGTTAAAATATCGATTTTCCTTGTGTTTTTCGCCTTTTAGGTGGTAAAAAAAAAAAAAAAAAAAAAAAAAAAAATAGAAAAAGACATCAGATTTTGAAATTCGTGGTTCCTGCGATAAAGGTACGCCCGGTGAAGATCTCCTCCAAATTTCAAATCAGTTGGTCAACTAAAACGTGAGATATCTCGTCAGCCAGTTTAAAAAATAATGAATTTGAGAAAAACACGTTTGATGTTCTTGTTACCCGTTGTACAAAAAAATATTCATACTTGCAATCGATCGAGCAGTACAAAAAAAATAAAATATTATAAAATAATAATAATATAAAAATAAATAATAATATTATAAACTAAAATATTTTTCGAGAAAAACACATTTGAAGCTTTTCTTATCCGTTGTACAAAAATATTCATACTTACGTTGCGAGCAGTACACCGTGTCTTTTAAACATCTACAATCTTTACTAATTTTACGAATTCAAACAAATCCTTTTACATAGACATTTTTGAAGGCGTGTACTTTGAGAAAATGTAAAAAAAAATTGATTTTTTTAAGCCGTATTACCAGTATACCCCCCTAAAGTAGTTTGACGAACCTTCCAGCCAATTTGGAACATAAGATCCAACGCGGTGGAACTTTGATTCGCGGCCGATTAGGTCCAGTCGGAACGCCCAACGAAAGTTGGAATTTTTGGAGCGTTCCCCGGAAGTGGATGCCGCGCATCAAACACGTGGAGTCGATTTTCCTCTGCTGAGAACCTTCGCGAGAAATTCAATGATCGTTCGAGAATTGTTCTTTTTTTTTTCTCTCTTTCTCTCCGTTCGATGCCAGAATGCATGCCAGAAATAATTTTCCATCGAGTACACCGCGAGTTTGAAACGACTGCGGGAGTTGTTTGAGAGTTTTGACGAAGTTGAGGGAAGGATAGTTTAAATATTTTGACTCTTTGCATATTTCGAATTCCTTTATTGGGCATTCATTGTGGGAGAAATTAAATATTATTGTAATGACATTTAATTATTATTGAATTATCGGAGCTTTTATGTTATATCAGCATTCATTTTGACCCTTGAAATATTTAAATTTGTTTCGTTTGGCGATTAGCCAAGCAGTGAAACTTTTGATAATAAACATCATCCTTTTTCATTTTTTAATTATACAGAAGGTTTTTTTATTCATACAGTGACCTTCTTCGCTTTTCCACTATTCAGTTTTAAAAGAAAACGAGAAACAGTTGAATATTACCAGCGTCGTGCATATGTTCAAGATATATAAAATTGACAGCCGGACAAAGAAAAACTTTGTTTAATAATACTTTGCAATTTTGAAGGTTGAAGTGAAGTTGTGAATAAAAAGATAACTAAAAATCATTTATTCTTTTTCTACATATTTTTTTTTTTCATATTCCACGCAAGGAAAAGACATTATCTTGGATATCTCAGACCGAGTTTCATTTTCGTCTTTATTTCGTCTTTCTAAATTTCGAACAAAAGTAAAAAAAAAAATTCTCTCAGGTTGTGTATTATGCGGTTGAAAATGGCAGGTGTTAGGAAAAACAATGTAGGTTCCCTGGAATTTTCGAAACCCAGAGAATATCCATGTCGTGATTGCGTAACGAAAAAAAAAAAGAAAAAAAATCGCTAAAATCGCGGACCGTGGTCGATTGTATAACGATCGGAAACGCTTTCCAAGTTTTCTACGCTCTGATTCGCATTTTTATAACCGTCTGAATACGTTAGGGACCTACCCTTTTGGGAAACGAGTGGCGAGCGCAACCAAAGAATTAATTTTCTAGTCTGCCGAGGGCGAAATAAAATGGAAATAAATTTTGTCACGGTTCTTGCCTTTTCGTTAACGCGCCTTGATCAATTTGAACGCGGTCGTTGCATTCTAGCTTTGCTCCGCTGTGTAGAATTATCGTTTTTTTTTTTTTTTTTTTTTTTTTCTTCCAAGAGAGCAAGAGAAACGGAAGGAAATAAAAACAAAGATAGATAAAGATGTTCGCGTGGAAATTTGTATTAAATATTGTAGATTTATTCGTTAAAACAATTGACTCATTTTTGACTCTAATATCATGATTATTGATTTTCATCCTATAATTACTAGACTGCAGAGTCTCGTGCGTTTTCGTGCTTTAATTGAATTTAAAATGAGACGTAGAGTGCACATGATACTATGAAAAGAAAAAAAAACAAAAAATTTCTGCTGTTTAAATTATATCCTCGAGAATACGCGAATATTTATATGAAACTCGAATAATCATTACAAAAGAAAGCGTAATTTTATTTCGCAATACCCCTCAAAATATCCCTTTTGAAGAATCCTCTGCAAGTGGGAAGTGATCATTAATCGCAACGTTTTCTTCTTGAAAATCGAGTCTCTTTTTTAAAAATAATCGCGATCTGCTTTTGACTAGTCAGCGTGCATTAATTTGTTTCCACGTTCAGCTCGCATTTCCCCACGGCTCCTAAAGGGTTATGTAATTCTACGTAATTAAATTTCGAGATAAAGCAGCCGCATTAATATCAAATGAATCAGTTACAAAATCAACCGACTGCGAGCAACAAAATTAGCGTTATACGTTTCAATTTAATTTTCAGTTCTCTGCTCGCTTTTATCCGAATATATTCACCGTTTCGCGCCCCGTTTTTCTACGTTTGTAGTACAAAGTTTTCAGTACGTATCTGCTACGTTTATAATCGATCGAGTAGGCTTGAAAACAACACGAGGGCACGAGAGATTTTGCGTTCACCGTGACCGAGGGTTACTATGTAATATATACATATATGTATACGTGTGTGTGTGTGTGTGTGTTTTCCCTTGCACGTTCGTCCTTCAATTATACGAAACTTTGAAAAGCACCAGGACTGTTCCACCACAC
The DNA here is from genome assembly GCF_011392965.1 of Frieseomelitta varia. Classification (NCBI taxonomy): domain Eukaryota; kingdom Metazoa; phylum Arthropoda; class Insecta; order Hymenoptera; family Apidae; genus Frieseomelitta; species Frieseomelitta varia. The sequence continues at coordinate 2,236 of NW_025109979.1, read as the reverse complement.
AGAGGGTGAACTTCATCGTTTCCCAACACAAACTTCATTTCAACTTTATCCGACGAAACCAAGAAATTTCATTAAACCCACGTGGAATCACGGCGCAATTTTTTCCCTTCCTCCCAACGTTTCCTCGTGTTCTATTCGCGAAGGTCACATCGACCGGTGATTGGATTGATTCTTCGGTATATTCGAGAACTTTCGAAATGTACGAGATCACGTGAAATAATCATCGGCCGGAGAATCGAAATTCTAGCTCGCCCGGGATATTTGTAGATGGTAAAACTGATTTTTCCTGGATAAATCGCTCGTCGGACGTGCGACGAGGATTTTCTTTCATTCCGAATCCTTGGTTGTTGCAATAAACGCAGCAGCGCGTTCGTTGTATGTAATAATTTACAACAAAAAATTGACAAGAATTTTTTTTATTGTAACAATGCAATCTTTCGTCTTGTGAGACTTTCATTTGTGCAAAATTTCATGTATATATTTTTTTAGGATATATACACGCGCACTGTGAATTTATGAACTAGGAATAATTTAGTGACGCACGTAATTGAGTATCACACCTAAACGTATTATTGTAATAACGAAAAAAGATTAAAACGTGATCATTACACATCACTTGAAAAATATCTTGTCATTTAAAAAATTTCACTTTAATATTGGCAATCACTTTAATATTAAAATTTTACTTTCGTAATAAAATTTATTTTAATATATTAAATGCTTAGTATCTTTAATACTTTAAATACTTAGTATTTTTAATACTTTATATCTAATATGAAATACTTTACTTTAATATTAAATACTTAATACTTTACTTTAATATCAAATACTTAGTATCTTTAATACTTTAGTATCTTTTATACTTAGTATCTTTAAATACTTAGTATCGTTAATACTTTAATATTTAAAATTTAGTATCAAGGAGAAGAAAGCAAGATTTCGTTCGTTTAATCAACGAAAAAAAATCACGCGAAAACCCCCTAAAAAAAATTCACTGTTCTTATTTCTGTGTCTGTTTCGATCATTCTGCCACTTCTAATAAATAGTTTCATATTTCTGCGAGTAATGGTACACACGTGTATACGTCATTGTTCATTGACAAAATTTCTTCGAAAAAAGAAATTTCTACTCTCGATCATTTCGACATATCCTCTCGTCGTGGATTTCCATCTATATTAATGTCTATAATTAATTCGCGTTAATGTCTAATACCAAATCCACGAATTTGTCACGTTTCCTCCACGGGCTGGAGGAGGGTAGAATCGGGGGAATTGAGTAATGCTCGGTCGAGAGCGCAGCATGAGTGAAGTCGCGAGATTTACTCGCGCGTGCAAGTGTGCTCTTTTCAATTTCGGTTAATTTGCACGCATTAACGTTTACCTACGAAAACCGTCGAAACCTCGGATGCAAGTTGTTGCATCCGTGATGCATGTGTAAATTAACGTAACATCTAGACTGAGATGAAAGGGGGATGAAACTGAGAGAGAGAGAGAGAGAAACAGATACGCGTGTATTTACGAGCTGAAAACGACAGAGAGAGAGAGAGAGAGAGGCGAGATACATGGAATCAGTGAGCGGGGCTCTCTTTATACACGCACCTGCACACATCAATGAAAGTTAACGCATAACGTGATATACCCGCGTTCAACCTACGGCTAAGAGGATAATGCCGTTATAACCTAGCGTTCGATAAGCTATTTGCCCAGTGAATTCGAAATATCTTTGTCGATTTTTTCACAGGTCGTTGGAACTTTCACGGAGTCTCGCACTCACCGTAGAAACGCCACTTAACCGCACAAATCCCGATGATTATATGCTCATATCTGTGTCTCGATTCGGTCTCTCTTTCCTTTCGTCTCTCTATCCGAGAGCACACGTTCCCAGGTGGATTTTTATTCGACGCGTGAAACCCGACTGTGAAAGGGTGATGAAATTAGGCTCGAACGATGATTTATCGATTGCGCCCCGAGCGCAGTGGATTGTTTTATTATTAGCTCGATAAGTTTCGTTAGATCGACGGTTAATTCGATGGCTAATTCGTAAATCATGTTTCATTTCGATCGACATCGGCACGAGAAGTTTGATCTTTCCATGAGGAGTCATCTCCTGCACATCTTTCTCTCTGCGTTTGCTTACATTTACATAGCTTGGATTGATTTGCGGATTATACGCATGATCCAGCGGATTTTCGTGCAAATCGGTGTTTTTTTTTTTTTTTTTTTTTTTTATTTGATCA
>NW_025109978.1:749471-873227 GCF_011392965.1 Frieseomelitta varia | reverse complement strand
AAAAAAAAAAATGAGAAAAACAGAATTTACAAACGCCCCCCCCCCCCCCCCCCAAAAGAAAAGAAAAGAAAGAAGAAGCGAAAGACAGCAAGGAAGAGGGGAAAAAAGAAAGAAAAAAACAAAGAGCCTCCGGTTTCCGGACCCGGAATGTGTAATCTGTAAAGACGTCGCGTTTACGAGGAGGGAATCACTTCGTTTGCAGTAAAAGGCGACAACAACGGTTACCTAGCCCCGATGGCTGGGGGAATCGCGAAAGTAGTAGCAGCGTTGCTCTTTCCCTGGCTTCTCTGGTCCTCTCCTCTAGGGGTTCAAGGGTTCGCCTAGTGATTCGGATCATGGCGGAGAGGGCTGTTTCGTGAGGGCTGTTCCTGCTCCGGCAAAAGGTGGATAACGTTCCGGATAACGTTCGGATAACGGCCGGATAATTGGTAGCGGTGATCAGACCGGGTTTTACGAGCAGTCAACATGCCTCTCGCTCCTCCGCTCGGAACCGTGCCGCCTTTTTCTCCATCGTTCTCACTCGTTACGTTTCTTTGCCTCGTCGTATCCGCCGCGACTCGGGCTTCGTTCTCTCGGTAAAACGCTCGACACAGCTCGTGTTTCTACGACTCGTTTCCTCATAGACACCCACTGAGACACGGATTGTTCACTCCAGCTCCAGAGCTTGGCTTTTTCGAAAATTTCTCTCGATTTTTAAATAAATTTGTCAATTCCTTGGTATTTCCTTTAGCATGAATGTACAGACAGACGATACAAATCTCGTCCAAGTCTAATAATTTCTCTTGAAATCTAAAGCAAGATAATTTTCGTTATTCGTGTTTACAATTCACTGAAAAGTCACGAATTTCTTCAGCAAGTTCTGAACAAGCATCCGATCGAATCGCGCCCGTTTATTCGATTCATTCGATTAAATCTTCTGACGTTGCGTCCCAAGAAATTCGAGAAAATGATCCACGATTTCCACCGTTCGAATTCGAATTCGACACCTCTCTCGATATCCGTTCGAAACTTGGGACACGTTTCACCGGGAAGTCGCGACAGACTCGGACAGCGAGCATGCGTGCACCGTGTCGTCGTGGTAATTCCAGCTGGAGAAAGAGCAGCCGTAGTAGTCGGTGTGCGGAGGGAGCTAACGAGCCAAAATGTCGCCGTCCGTATTGGGAGTAAAGTGGAAACCCGTGTACGGTTAGATTGTCATCCCGAGTCAATCCTGATCACGGGCCACTTCGCAACCCCTTTTCCTTCGCGTGTACCAACGTTTCTCCCGGCCTCTTCTCCGAACGGCCAATTGAAATCGATGGGAACGTTACACGATGGGAATTTTCGCGAGCCACAGTTCTTCAGATAGTTCTCGGACTCGTCGGCGATCCTCTCCGACGAGAAAAATTTCACAAGAGCCTGCGAAACTTGCCCTCGTTCGCGTCCATTTTTTTCCCCCCTCCCCCGATTCCCGCGGGACTCGATCCTGGCGTCGTTCGATCCTCCCTCTCGCCCGCTGCTGGGACGATCAGCAGTCCATTAAACCTTAATAGCCGAAGCATTAGGCCCCTGGGCAGATTTTGCTCCAACGGAAACGAGATAAATGTGTCTTTCGAATGCTGCCGGTCCCCCGTGGATCGTCCACCGAGTCCTTCTCAATTCTCAACTTCAGGTACCTCGGGTCGATAGTCGTCTTTGCGTAGATCGTTTCAAAATCAATCTGCTCCGTCGTCCGCGGATCGAGAGACGAAGCCTATCCATTCGAAATTGAAAAGGTGGAACTGGAAATTGCGTTGACTGAAGGCGAATCGCGATAGTTTTTCCTATAAAATTTATTTGTCTTGTGGATTTAGATAAAATTTGGATATCCATCTTCTTTTTTCTTTTTTTTTTTTCTTGCGGATACAAAGTAGCACAGTGTACGACTTATATATTCTACTTTGCCTCACGTTGTGGACTGCTCAGATTTAATACGACAGATTTATATAAAATCCACGAGATAAATATTTGTAGAGATGCTTTTGGTGTTCTTCGTTGCTACAGATTCACATGCCTCTTGCATATTCTACTGAATCGCATTTCTATGTACATGAATGCGATTCAGTAAATACGAAAGAACGAAAGTTGTCTGTGCGTGACTCATATATTCTACGTTACTATCTGCGTGTATTATTCTGTACTGTGCGTCCTACTTTAGAAATGTCTCGAGCGAACGAAGTCTACAAATGACGATCGTCTTATCATCATCTTTCAATTAATACACGTAGATAGCAATCGCTTGAAAATACGTACAACCGCTTACCAATCGTTTCTCAAATTCTCACATCCATGAAACAACAGATGAAAGCATGTGCAAAAGTATCCAAAGCCGAGGGACGAGCTCGTTCGAATCATATCGGACCAGGTGTTACTGTTTCCAGAATCCACATTTCGCGGCTGCAACGTCGCCTCTTCCTCCAGAGAGAACGAGAGAGTGTGTGAGAGAGAGAGAGAGAGAAGGGGCTGGAGAGAGGTACAGGGCGCGCTTCCTCCGCGTCGCGCTTCTTCGGTGTCGAGCTAATGACGCGCGTCGGCTCGATCATCAATCATACTTTCATTACGCGAATCGCAGCTGCTCCGCATTGACTCCGCGTGGCCCGCGGCCCCATTGTTATTATTCCCAGCTTGCATCCTCGTCTCGTCAACGGCCCGTGTTCTTGCCCCGCGATAACGATGCAACCGGCGCAATCAGTGATTTCATGCCTCGCCTCTGCCGCCCCGATCACCATTCGTCCGAACGTTCGTGTGAATCCAACCGGAGGAATAAAGCGTGATGATGAAGATCACGCGTGGTTCTTGCTCTAGCCTGCTAATTGCGAGGTAACGCGCGCGTGATTTCGGAGCGCGGTGATAACGGGAGTAAAGTTAACAAGGAGTTGTCGTAGCTGATGACGATTGGTCGAGACTTTGATAGACTAGATACGTCCGTTTCGTCGAACATGGAGTTTCTAATAATTGCATTTCTGTCGTGAACAGCTGGAGGATCCACCGGTGAAAGTTAAATTTAGTTTGATTCGTAGATATCGGTTAATTTTCTACCTAAGTAGTTTCTTAATTAAAAAAAGAAAAAAAGAAAAAAATTGATAGACTCGTTCTTTAAAAAAAAAATAGTTTTTTGAAGATTTGTATAAAAAAAAAGATTAGTATAGACCTGTGCTTGTATAAAAAGAAGATTAGTATAGTCTAGAAGATTAGTATAGTATAGATCTGTGTTTGTATAAAAAGAAGATTAGTATAGTCTAATTCCGCGACAACACATGGGATTAGAGCGTGATAGATCAACGTCCTTCAACAAAAATAGTGGTTTTTCTTTCTTCTGAGATTTGTATAGATCTGGATTGTCATTTTTTTGAAAATTTGTACAGATCTTGGTGGTCTAATTTCACGACGACGCATAGAGAATTAGGGAAACTGGCAGATCGGTTCTTTAATAAAAATAGCAATTTCTCCTTTCTCGAAGATTCGTATAGATCTGAATCAATAGAATAGAAGATATACAATACAAGTGAAACGAATACTTCAAGAAACATTACCAATCGAGCCACCTTTCTCTTCAAATTAACCGTAACACCAGCATAGATCTCGCGTGAACGAGTATCGATCGTAAATTACCACGACGATGGTGGACGATCGACTTGGAGTAAACGATCTAAAACATCACCTTCTTATCGCAGTTTGAAACTTGGCTCCGGATGAAACTTATTTCCCATTGCTAAACACAGCAGAAAAAGGCAATTTTCCAAGTAACAGGCTCCGATGCCCTTATACTCATCCGAGCAAGGAAATCCCCAACGCGTGTCTCTTTGATCGCGAGGAGGGTACGATATAAACCTAATAGAATCCGGATCCGGGGAGACACGCCGGCAGCTTGTACATCGTAAAACGGTGCGTCGTGGCTTTATACTTTATAGTTCGAGTGGCTGCTCGTCCGTGTATCGTGCTCGCCATCGAATGGGGAAGGATTTAAAAGGGATCGCGGTTTTACGGCTGGCATTAGGAGACCGGTAGCGTTAAAACCGCGCACCCCCGATGCCCTTTACTCGCTTACCTCGTTTCTGCGTGAACATGGCTAATTTTACACTAATTTCTCAGCTACGGGATTGATCCGGACGACATCGTTCCAAACGATAAACCCGTGACAAGTCTTTTGCTTCTTGTTGCACCTGTTGACCTTTTCTTTTTTTATTGGCCATACGAAATATTTTGTTTTTGTATCGTGTAACTACAAGGGGTTGCGAAGTATGGATTGTCTATACCTGTGGCAATGGTCGAGGAACTATATAAAGTTTCAGGGAAAAATTGCTGCAACACTTGGACTAACAATATTGCGGATTTTAAACTAGTCTATAGGATATTTGATATTCGCAAATATCGATAAATTTGTTCCGGGATTTATTCTAAAATTGTCAATGCGTTTCGACTAGTTTCAAATAAGTGCCAAGTACCTTTGCCACTTGTTCTCTGATCGTTTGTTGAAAGATCGAACGTAACGATAGATTGTGACAAACGCCGCTTTCAATCATTTTCGCGATTCAACCGCCGCAACGTCTGAAAATCGTTTAGATTAAATTACGCGCGAAATATTATATCGCGGCGTGGACAGGATATTTTAAAAGCGGCAAGAACATTGATTTACAACCGCGTCTACTGTCGCGCGTGCACGCATTTCTATGGCCGTCAGATTTTTGAAAACGTCGGATAGTTTATTGCTAGCCGATCGCCGCGGTGTTTTCGCACGTTTTCCAACGCGCAACGTTCCAATCAGCAGATTGTGCAGCTGGTAATCGAATTCAATTTACACGCTGGCCATCCGTGATTTGAAAGCGTAACGTAATATTTTGGGAAGGGGAGGGAAGAAGGGCCAAATGATTTCCAATTTTTTTAAAGGATTCCACGCTATCTTCTCGCTGATGATACAACAGGGAAGAAATTTCCTAAAAGAAATCGGTCGCCAGTTTAGTGGCAAAATTTCGAAAAAGCTCGTCGAACGAATGGGTTCAACTTTGATTTAAAACATTCGACGAGTGGAAAACCGTGGTTGTTCAGCGAAACATCTTCCGCCGTGTTTCACCTTTCGCTACCCAACGATCTGACGTCTCGGCGCGAGCGCGCGAACAACGAGCAACACAAGCCGGAATCGTCGTGGCTCGTTCGCGTGCTCGCGAAACGACGCAGTAAAAACGTAACAGCGACCCCGAAGTACCCTAAAGCTGTGTGACCGTACCGTGCATTTCGTAACGACGCCGCGATAAAACGCGTCGGCCAAGCTCCGCCTTGGCTACCTCTCGCCGGCTGTTTCCCTTCGTTCAACGTTGTTGAACAAGTTGTTTCTACAGGAACAATGTCGCCCGTGTGTTTTCCGTCGGCTCGTTACGATTGCAATCCCGAGATTGGAACTCTACGGCGACAATGATTGATAGCGTTCAAAGTGTTACCAATCGGGAGGGAAAATTTCTTTCTCTCCTCGTTTGGATGTTTCAAAGGTTCTAGAGTAGCCGTTGATCGAACGAGATCAAAGTCTCGATATCTTGCAAATTCTACGTTTTGATGCAAGTATTGAACTGGCTGGAAAGTAACTGAGTTCTTTTGTGTGAATTTCTTGTGAGAAACAAAAGCTTTGTTAGACAGTATATCGTTGGTTTTATTCGATTATCTTTCAGAAGAACTTCATGATTTCGCGTGTGTGTGTCTTTTTCGATGAAAGAGTGATTTGATGTTCTCGTTAGTAATGAAATTGGGCAGACCAATTGTAACATTGCTGTAGTTTGAATCATATTTCTTCGCCGTATACATACGTACGTCAGATAATTTTTTGTGAGCTTGCATAGTACTTTTTTTTACTTTCGGAAGGCAGTGCGACAAAAATATTCCTTTTTGATTCTCCTTCCTTTGAAATCGACGCCGAGCAAACAATCGTTAACGAGATCGTACATTTTCTTCTCCTAAAGCAAGCTTGAACAATCGGCTATTCAGCACAATGAATTTGCGGTTTAAAATGAAGTTATATTTTAAGATATGCATGTATGTCCATCTATTCGAAAAAGAAAAACGCAGTTACTTTTTGACCAATCCAATATTTCCCGAGTGCAGAATGAAAATTTTTGATAGCTTGGAAGATTGTTATTTCCAATGCTCGAAGAACAGTGTTCCACTCCTACTTCGATAAATTAAGAAAAGGTTCATCTCCCCAAATTTAGCGCAAATATTTATTTAAAAGGAGCAGATTCGTCTAAGATTGCAATTTCAATAATCAGAAAATTCTTCGTTCTCAAAACTGTCGACGTAGAGTAACGAAAATCCCTAGAACTAAAAATCTCAGCGGTCTGAGAGTGTCTTCGCTGTATCCAAAACTGTCGGTACAAAAAAAAAAAAAAAAAAAAAAAAAAAAAAAAAAAAAGACATTAACCGAAAAAAAAACCAAAGTTGTTGGTCGTTCAAAGTCGTTCAGGATGTACGAAATTCTAAACAACCCCCCGAGAATCTTCCCGTTTCCCAGTAACCGAGAGGAACGACTCAATTTCCAAGGAGTCGTTCGCAACGATGTCGGACGATTTATCGCGAATCGCCGGCCAGCGCAGTCCCAACAAACACCGCGCGTTCAATTTTACGAGACGCGTTCGATTTACGCGTACCGAGAAACGGTAAGGAGACGAGATGGAGAAAAAGGGCGAGAGGGAATCCGTCGACCAGCCACGATATCTTAATTGCCTGTTTTGCTTATTATTCCCAGCCATTGGTCGGTAGCCAGGGGTCAACGCCGGTCTGCGCGAGTTCAGAGTCATAGATCACGAGAAGAGGTCGTCTTTGTGCGTCGAGACTGCATTCCCTCTTTGTTCCGCCGATCGCTTCACGCCGGACGATTTCTCGCTCTTTCCTCTCTTTCTTCTCTGTCTCTCCTGGCTCTCGCAGAAGCGCTCGATTGTCGTTTACGATCGCCTGTTCGCCTTTTCCCATGGCTGTCGAGGATCGTCAAGCGAACGTCCGTGACCGCCGATCGTTAATAGCTAGCATCCCTTGGTGGTTCGATTCTGCGACGCATCCGGCGATTAGTGTTTAATTGGCCGGCTTGTTTTTAATTCGACCGGTCGCGTGCGTGCGACGTAATCGCGTTACCGCCCGATCCTAATCGGATAGGGTTGGCGCGGACGCTTTGGACATTGTGAGTGGAAGGATGTTTCTCTCTCGTTCTGGATCACGTTTCATTTGGTTTCATTTGGATCGTTCCGCTCTGGTTCAACTACTGCGAGACGGAAATTGTTAGAGCAACAGTTTTCACTGAAATCAAATTCACGTTTGAAACATGTTCATAAATTAAAGTGATCCGCTCCGGGTATCAAGCTCAAGAAGGCATCAAAAAATGATTTCGATTTGTAACGCCAGAAGATCCGAAAGATCTCTTTATATATAGCACGCTGCTTTTCTTAGCTGCGTTTCAAGATCCAATAAATAAGTTAAAGCCAGCGGCTCGTCAAACTGCTCGAAACGAGTCGGTTCGTTCGTTTCACGTATCAGGTTTCCACCCTCTTGAAAATCCACGGAGTCTACCCGCAGCGTCGACTCCGTCAATCCACTAACCTTTGACCTCCGGACGGTCGCACGGTCTCGGGAATGTCCTAACGAAAAAACGAGCGGGATCAAAGATCCCGTTGCGTAGTTCATCGAATATTCAGATCGGTCCGCGAGAACGGCCCCTTGCGAATCAGCTCGCGGACCATTCGTCACGCACTCGCTGAGAGGTCTCGGTTGATAACGGGGCGACCACCCTGCGACCACCCTCTTATCGTTTCCCATTGCACACGCGAAACGGTATCCGACCGAATGGAAGGAGAGAAGGTCCCTCGGAGAAGCGGAGGAGCCTCGGGTCCAGTTTACTCGGCCGCGCGTACGCTACGATCCACTCGATCTCGCTTGGCCGGCATCCCCCTAACCCGTCGCAACCCCCTTGGTCTCCAGGCACATCCGATTCCCCTTTTCTCGTTCGTTCTTCCCGGCCTAACCTTCGTCTCTCTCTCTCTCTCTCTCTCTCTCTCTCTCTCTCTCTCTCTCTCTTCTCTTCTCGTCCGGGTCGAGCGGATCGGCTGGCGTCGTCCCTTCCGCGCTGACCATCAATCAAGCTTGTCAATTTGTAATGGCGATTCTCTGTGTCCATCTCGGGAGAGCGGTCCAGACACCCCAGCCCACGACGCTCTCTTCTCGTTCTCTTCTTTTATCTCTCTCTCTCTCTCTCTCTCTCTCTCTCTCTCTTTCTCTCTCCACCCCGTTCGCTGTGGTTCGATCTCCGCGCCACTCTATATCTGGCTAACTCGTCGAGAAGGGGGATGAAGAAGGCTATCTTCTTTTTCTCTCTCTCTTTCCTACTCTCTGTTTTCTGTTCTTTATTTTCTGCTCTTTCTCTCTCTCTCTCTCTCTCTCTCTCTCTCTCTCTCTCTGTCTCCCGGTTTCTCTGACAGTGGCTGGACACCAGCCCGCTGTAAACGTTCCTGCTGGCACTGATGGGATATCGGTAGATGGAGAAAAAGAGAAAGCCCCTTGGCCGTCGAACGTTTCACCCCTCCCTTCCCCTCAGTCGCCTCGTGGTCCACCGGTACGCTAAATAAAATGGATGTCCTGGGGTCGGGAATCGGGAGAAATTGCGAACACACCCCGTACGTCACCCCGATTCACCGCCCCTTCACCCCGCAGCCACCCTCCGGCGGTGTCATCGAAAGCGCCGACGTCAACTACTTTATGCTCTGCCGTATACTTCGCTGCCGATATCTGAATTCGGCGGAAGGATAACGGTGACGCTTTCGTCAAAGTGACAGTGATGAGATAAGAAATTTGTAAAATGCAAACTTGTAAAATTGCTCGTATCAAGTAGCTAGCGAAATCAGACGAGAACCGCGTGGAACTTTCCTCTCTCGTGCCCCATTACTTTAACGACACACCGCCGTGTTTATGCAAACACGTACACGTATTTCTAATCCGCCCAACATTTGTAGCTTATTTTCCACAATTCTGCACGATTCGTTCGACGATTCTACCTTACCAAGTTTTACGCAACCTCTCGCGTGTTATTTTCGCGCGACACATCGAAGAACAACGGGCGATATTTCACTCTCTCCGGGGTCTGCGGAGAACAATCGAGACGAAGCTGGGGGACAGTTAAAAGAGCGCGGACGACTCTTTGCCCTAGTCGACCGTATAAGATTTCTTTCTCTTTTTCCTTTTTCTTTCTTTTTTTCTTCTTTTTTTCTCTCCGCGTTTCGTGTCACGTAGACGTGATATAGAGTTACTTAGAGCGGCGATCCCTGACGCATTACGGCCCCAACGTTTGAAAGGTGCTGGATACGAGGAGGCTCCTTATACGACATAGATCATACGTTAATTGAAATGGGGTGCATGAGCGGCAGTCGTCGAATACAAACGACCGACTTATAGAAATGTTATTATTTGCCCGTGGTGGCGGAGAGGGGAAGATCGAGTGGAACTGGGACGCACACAACCACGGCTTAGCCGGGGAAATTGCATCCGATCGTATTAGAGTTTCGATCGACGCGCACAGTTTTCAGTGGTTAAACGTAATATCGAGTCGACGGAGGCTGGCCGTTCCGAATTATTCGATAAACTATCAATTTCTGAAATTCCTGTTCTCCCGCACCCTCTCGCCCCCCCCCCCTCCCCTCCACCCACTTCTCCCTCGCCCGTCTGTCGATATTAAGACGCGATCGATAAGTGGCCTCGTTTCGCTGAACGTGTACAGATGAATCTCCTTGCGGATGGACTCGACGTTATACCGTGCTACATTTAATTTCTCAGTTTCTCACGGAAAATAGATACGCTACAGTGTGAAGAAATTATTAGAATTTTCCTGATAAATAATTCATTTCGGCGAATGGAAATCATCCATATTCAGTTTCCTTCAGAAATTTCGTAGCGCGAGTTTTGAAACTTCTCTGCAAACCGTTGTAGAAACAAACGTTGTACAAACGTCTGTTTCTCCTCACATCGCGTATTTCTTTGTACTATTATTTTCACTTTACACCTCAGTCGTCGGTAATACTGAAAACATAAAAGAAAAAAAATCTCTGCTTCGTTTCGAGAGGACTCTTTCCGAAATCTCTCCGTTATCTTCGTTATTGCGAGATCAAAATACTCGGTGTCCGTAAATCGATTACGTTGCGTCTCATCGATTAATAAAACCGGCGTGGCATTCCGGGGCCGAACACGACGCGACGACTAATTTCCTCCAGCTGAAAATCGTTCCCATGTAAACGAGCCAAGAGGTCCATTTCGTTACCGGTTACGTACGTGTATAAACCGAAGCTGGGGTGGTTCCTCGAGCACGGAAATGAAGTCTTGGACGGTCACGATCGCTATGAAAAGATAAGGTCCGAGTTCTCGGGGGCACTGGACGCCGCCCTCTCTCCCTCTCTCTCTCTCTCTCTCTCTCTCTCTTTCTCTCTGTTCGTTCATCCCCTCGCCCACCCCTTCGTCCCATTCTCGTCTCTTCCAACTAGATTTTTCATGCCGTGGATCGCGTCCGGTGTATCAAAACCCGGCTGCCTAGAACGACTCTGGCCGTGGCTACCACGTACGTATCACGAAGAGGGTGGACCTATCTTATCGGCGTAGCCATAATGGCCTGTTCTATCTCATCTCGAGTCTCGTTGACCGTTTGCCCCTAGACCACTTTCGCCATCAAGGCTCTACCGCGGTAATGGCAAGCAGGAAGAAACCTGGCTCGCTCCGAAGGACAGGGGAATAGGAGGGGGCAGGAGAGACCGGTATCGTGGAAACGCATCGACGCCGTTCCCCAGGCTGTTAAGTCGTTCTATCGTCCATCGGGCCGTTTTTCCAATTCCGCGACGTGAGATCGACGCGTCACGTCGCTTTCTTCTCTTCCGCCAGAGAAATACTCCACGGTGTTTCACGGTGTTTTCACTTCTCCGTGATTGTCGGCCACTGTTGGAGACAAAGTAGTTAATGAATTTATTTTCGATTTGAAAGATGAACATCGATGAACAGAAGCTTCTCGATTCCACGACGCTTTCCTCGTGCCATTTACTTTCGGCTGGTTCGTGCGAGGATTTCTCTTCCACGAGAGGAAATATTTTTAGGTATGGTTTTTTTATTTCTCTGTAATTGTTGGTCACTGCGGGAAGACGAAGTTACTTTTTCTTTTCATCTTTCGTCAAGCTGCAACCAGTTGGCTGTATTAATATTCGATTTCAAAAGTCGATGAACATAAAAGTTAAAAACGATGGAAACTAGGAAATCACCGGAAAGTATAAATAACGAATAGATATCACTGTGTGTAAAGTATGCAGTAAGCCATAGATAGATACTGTCGTCTACTGTTTCAGCTGCATAACATAGTAAGTAACATAATACGAACTCTCTTGACAAGTTCAACTTTAATTTAGACTCATCCCGGATAAAATTATCCCGATAAAATTCATCGAGCGTGTCTAAACAAAAGATCTCTGGAAAGATCGGCGATCTTTAATTGATCGTAAGGCGATCACGAGTGAACGATTGCTCAAACATGATAGCTAATAATAGGAATGGGACGAGGAGTAGTGCAGTGTTCCGTTACAGTGTCACCGAATTTTAATACCTCGTCGTCCTCTGTCTTAACTCGCAAACCAAAACTTGAATATTGAGTCAGAAGTCAGATCGTCGCATAGAATCGCTAGCGTCAATTTCCTTCGCTTCGTGTATTTCCTCCAATTGATAGCCTCTCCTTCAGCAATTGAGCTCTACGCCGCTCGATACTCCTCGAACGTACATACGCACGTACGTAGGTAGAGTGACCTCGCAAGTTGAAGAGCGCCAATAGCCGGGCTAAAGCGTCGAAGCAAAGTTCACCCGTGCCGGAGTCATTTCGCGACATTTAAACGACCAGCCGGCCAGCCAGCCAGCCACTGCCTCGGCTTTATTTATGCCCGTCGTAAGGAGAGACACTTCCGACGTTTGTGGCGCTCATAACCTCCGTTTATTGACACTGTTAAGAATGCTTGGTGTAATCCAGCGGACAGGGGGTGCGCTCCCTACGGAGCTGTTGCATCCGCTCGCCTCGTTAAAATCGTAATTCCTCGTCCACCTTCGCGCCGCGCGTTATTATTTCAATGCGCGTCTGCCTGTACAACCCCGTCGGCACGTCTCGCACGCGCCACCCCGAGTGAAATTCAATGGGATCGCGACGACGACGACGACGACGTGGACGCTCTTCCACGGACGCATGATTAATCGAGGCTCGAGCTAGGTGGCGAGCGACGCGTCTCTCTGTTTGCTTGACGCCCACTTTGATTCACCGCGGGACTCCTGGTAAATATTCAGCGGGACGGACGTTGAAAGACGTCCCGCTTTTGAGAAATTCGCGCGTCTAGAGTGATCCGTTCCGTGTTCAAACAAACTGGAAACAAATTAGAAAGCGATTGTCATACGTGGCGATTTATCGGCACTCGCGGTGAAACGAAACCAAGATGAGGAATACAGCATAAGTCGCTTTCCATGAACATGAAACAACGTTCGAGCAAAAGTCAAATCCGATCTGACGATCCCCTTTTTCCTTTTCCATCGCCTTTGCCATATGGCAATGCCGCGATAACGACCGCCGCGTGGGAATTCCAGAAACATTCCTAATCACCGAACGTCGAGACGAGACGTGACGTTCGCCACGTCGTGCACATGTTAAAACTCGTCCGTAGATCCGTCGAGTGGAGGGCGGCGGGGGCAAAACAACGTAGGCCAGGTCCTGCTTGATTATCATAATTTATAGCCAATCGGTTAATTAAAATATCTAAATACCGTACAGGCCGCATTGAAATCCGACAATATATATCCGAGTCGGGCGGTTGTCTTGCCGCTCGTTTCGTACCTTATAAATATTAAATGTTTTATGGAGCCAGCAATACGCGGCTGCTCCCTCCATTCGCTTTTCTCCTCATCCTGTGCTGGCCGTTCGATCATTAATTATTTATCGCGTCAACTAAGGAACGCAGCCAGCCGCGAGCGCTTGCCTTTGGGGTTTTATCGAATCGCCTCACCAAGGCGGATTTAGCGAATCTCCGATCCGTCTGCGCGTCCGGTCGATAGAAATTTATGTGGACTGGTAGCACGCAGAGGGCGGAGATGGGTGAACGGTCCGGAGGGGTACGGGTTTGTCAGAAAAAAAGAAAAAGGAAGGCGGGGGGGGGGGGGAGAAAAAAACAGCGGAGTCCTGAAGAACTGGGTTAAAATATGCCAACGCTCCTCTGACCGGGGCCCAGGAACGGTGGTAGGGGGTAAATTAATTTCGGCTTGTCACGGCGAAGACATCCATAAATGCAGTAGCTTCTTTGCTACTTGCCTGTCCCGCTTTCGTATATTCGATCTCCTCGCTTCTTCTCCATTCTCTCTTCTCATTGCTGCTCTCATCTCCTTTCTCCGTCCTTCTCCCCTCTCTCTCTCTCTCTGTCTCTCTCTCTCTCTCTCTCTTACGCCCTTCTCTTCGTTCCTCCGAGAGATTGCTCTGCATCTTGTACGATAAAGATCTGTCTTGTAACGCTGGTTGCTTATGCATTCGTAAATAAGCACTTGGTTGAACGTTGCTCAAGGCGAATCGATACTGCTCTCCGCTCTGTGCTATGCACGGCTTACGTACTGTTCGCAGAAGCGTAAAGTTGTCGTTGCTCTTGTTCTTCTTTCTTCTGGTTGAGAAACAAGCTGGCAAAGAAACGTCATCTATGTTTCACGAAATTGAGAAATATTTAGAAAAGTGTTCATATATCGCATTGCTCGAATTACAAATTTCGAAAGTATCTCGAGCGCAGTTCGCAGTATGTTTCCTTAGACTGTCAAAACTCGCGTTTAAAAAAGATTCTGCGCGTTAAAATAAAAATTCTCTCGACTCTTTCGAAATTTCTAAAAGGAAATTCTTGACGCTCAAAACTCTCTCGATTCTCTCTGTACTCCTCGAACAATTTGCGACTTCGCCGCATGTTCTTTCTCCTAAAATACGAAAACACACCTTCGCTGAGAATGCCGTTCGAGTTACTTAGACTACAGAGTACGATCGAAGAGGCGATTCTGTGTTCCGTGGGCAAACAAAGGCTCGATTTCCCGGAGATTTGGTCGACGTTCCAGGATCTCCTGGTGCAACAGAACAGCCGGCGATCGATGTCCGCCCGTTGGATATCCGAGAGAGCAAGCAAGCAAGCAAGCAAGCGAGCGAGCGAGCAGCAGCAGCGTAGGAAACTACCGAAACGGCCGGGCGGGGTGCACGTTAGGAAAGGGAAGTTGCTTGCTGGAGACAGCGGAAGAAAAATAGCGGAAGTCATCGACCTCCAAGGGGCTATATATCAGAGGGTCGCAGGGGGAGCTCGGGGGCTTTGTGTGTGGCCGTTTCCACTCCCGTGTACACGCTCGCCCCCTCCTCACGCGGCGCGTGGACGTTTCCGCACGTACGAGAGGAGAAAACGAAATCGAGCAAGTGCGAGAAGAAGGGAACTCGCGTCTGGCGAGAGGAACGGGTAGAGAAAAGTGGATGTTGGCAAATCTAGGATACTAGTCCCAGCGTTTCATCATCGGTTCACAACGGAGGACAACGATGACCCGGGTTCACCGTTCCACTCGGTGTCGCCGGCTTCTGAATTTATCTCGAGCGAGATTCCCTCGGGGTTTAACTTGGCTCGGCTGTCTCGCACTCGCGATATATTTCTGATTGATTAAATTCCTGTAATTACATCGTGTCGTATATCACGAGCCCCAAGTCCTGCCGGGGAGTACTGTTTCCTCTTGGACGAGCGTGACTCGAGTTAGTGGGCATAGGATTCTTGGATGGAAATTTCAGTCATCATCTTTCCAACTCGTTAGCCCAGTTCTTCTCTGTTCGCTCGACTGTCGTATAGCAGAGCGACGTACAATGTGAAGACACTGCTGATACATTACACTGAAAAAATTTGTCGAAAATAATTCATCGAGTATCAACCGGTCGAGGCGAAATGTCAAATGGTCAACGCGCGTTCCTTTGTGCGAATCCCGCGATATAACGGTACACATTCTCTTCGAGCTTTTCGTGCCTGTTTGGGATTTCAAACATCCGAACGTTCGATATCACGCGGCACGAAAGAGTATATTTCTGATACTTTCAGTTAGCCGCGATCAGTGACCCCGATATCCGACGTGAATTACCGGCCGATCCGCGTTTTGACAATACGACGTAGAGGCTGGCGGAGCAAGCGGGCCGTGACGATGTCAACCGGCTTCCGGAATCGTTTCCATTAGCCGTTTTAATCATACCATTTACTCGGATCTCGTATACAAGCCGACAATGGCGCTGCGCTGCCGATTCGCCAGAAATTCATTGTGCAATCGTCACGATACACACCGGCCTCTGTGACACTGATATTATTCTCTCCTCGCCCGACGACGCTATCTTCTCGATCGCCGTCGAAACGGAACAATGAACTAGGAAACGCTAAACGACACGATCGAGAGAAAAAGTGGGGAGTGTCGTTACGAGAGAAAGAGAAAGAGAGAGAGAGAAATAAGAACTGCAACAATTGTGGATACCAAAGGAGAAAGAACGTTGAAAAGAGAGAAGGAAAGGAACTCTAAAAAAGAGAAGGAAGGGAGAGAGAGAGAGAGAGCAGCAGGCGGATGAGTTATTAGATCCGGCGTATCCGGTATTGCGTCGCGGATGACCAATAGTTTCATCGAGGGATTGTTGAAGGTTCCGGAGCACATTTCCGGTTTCCGCTCGACGAATCACTCTTTCCCCCCCTCTATCCCGTCTTCTTCTTGCCTGCGTCTCGATTCCGCAACCTCTTGGAATTTGCTTGCCCGTACAACGGCAAGGGCGGCACGTTTGACAGGAGAGAGGGAGGTTTTTGGCTCCCTCTGCTATCCACTAGCTGTGACGATTTTCTCTTTTCTTTTTTTTTTTTTTTTTTTTTTCGTTTCTTCGACTGTAGTTCTACGGCGTGGTTTCGTTTCTTCTGGTCCTTGAAAGATTACTTTTTGCTTCAAATGGTCGATACACTAATGGGTAGTTACGTTGAAAATTAATCGAAACTAGCAAATTGTCCGTATAATGGGAATTCTGCGTTACTCGTCGTTGATTATATTTCTCGTCGGTCGAACACCTGATGCACACGGCACCGCCGCCGCTTAATTTTCCTTGTTAGACAAAACACATCGCTCTGACCACAGTTTTGCCATCTGCGAAATTTTCATCACATCAACTCCTCATTCAACTTCTCCGAAGAAAACAGATCTATACGATATCGGCGGAGCGTAGGTTCGCAGTTGGTTCTCGTCGCTAATTAAGTCGTCAATTTCAGCCGGGGCTTACGCCAGAGGGGGGAGGGGATGGCTGGAACTTGCCGGCTCCTTTAAATCTTGCCGGAAGTTCGTTACCTACACTCGGCCACGGCGCGCGAACTCCCCGGGAACTGATGCTTGTTACTTAGACTGCTCATATTTATCACGGTTCTCCTCAGGCCGACGGTGGTGGCCGCCCTTCTTCCGCGGGTTTCACACCGCGTTCCACCGCTGAAAGCCCCTGCTGGCAAACTCCTCCGAGCTGCCGCACTCGGGTGGGCGGGAGGGGGGAGTTGGAGGAGGATGGCGGCTCTTCGAACTGGAACTCCAGTTGAAACTCAACGGTGTCGCCGGCAACTAAGTTCACAAGCTCGGTTCGCCTCGGTTTCGTTCACCTAGCTCTCCCCTTCCTCCATCTCCCTCTTCCACCCTCTTCCTCGATCCTCGCCGCAAAAGGATTCCACGCTCGTCTAGGTTGCAGCCGGTCTGGGTCTCTCTAGGCTTCGACCTCTTCTACCACGGTTCCGTAGCTGCGGATCTACGTCTGAAACGCAGCCAGCCATCCAGCCGCTGGGCCGCAGCCATAAGTTACTAATGTTGTTCCCGTGTTGGCGGGCGAACACGCCACCGAGAGCGACCGGCCGCCACCTCCCAACATCCTCCCCCTCTTCTTCCTCGCCTCCTGCCTCCCTCCCGATCCCGCAAAACGGATTTCGAAGTTTTACCTCGTTTCCGAGGGGATTATCTTCGCCGGTATAATAGATACGCTTTAGCGGCTGCACCAAGGTGTCTTTCCGTGTTTTGCGGTTTGCTCCGGCGCCGGCTGATCAGAGGTAATCGCCGACGAAACTTTCGGCCAGGGGAGATGCGCTGCAACTGCTTTCACAAAAGTTTCGCGGGCCTGCACGCGTTTCTTTCTTTTGGGGGCGGGGGGGGGGGGAGAAAAATTTGAGAGTTTTGGAAAATATACGGATGTAATTTTGGCGTGAAAGTGTAAGGAATATCGGTTACAATGTTTATTAGACGAAACAAATTTTTAGTTCCATTTCTTCGATTCAGTTCGCAAGTCTAGTGATAGGTGAACAAATGATTTATTTTTTTGAATTATCGTTGGAAAAGTGAAATTTATACAAATGTTTCGTATATTTTAAACGTCACATTCGTTGACAGACTGTACAGTAATTTTTATAATTATATTAAATATAACATTAACTGTTATATTTAATATAATTATAAAATTATAATATAACTGTTGTATTTAATATAATTATAAAATTATGATATAACTGTTGTTCAGACTGTACAGTAATTTTTATAATTATATTAAATATAACATTAACTTCATTTTCCGAAGTATAGCAACAACCGTTTCCACTAGATATTTTGCACATTTTGACACATTTTATGCACTCTCAACGTTTTACAGATATCGAGGTTTCCGTAAACATCTTCTACAATATTATCGTTATATATATAATATATGTATAACACACACACATATATATATATATAAAATATTTGAATATTATCGTCATATTGAATATTAATTTTGCTATCGTCTTCAGTTTGTTTTTCGTAACTTCTTGCAACAATCGACAATCGCTGATTCGTAGTAACGAGTGGACGTGCTTCGTGATAGTTTATCCTGGTGTTCTTTTTTGTTTCTTTTTCGATTTCATCGACTCTCGATACGTGCCGCTCGGGAATCGTCTCATAAATTCCGCCGGTCGTCCCTGTATCCGCGGTGGTTCCTGCATAATTTATCATCGATTACAACGATGCACAGTTTAACGCGTCCTTATTAATCAATTCGCTGGCTATTTATTACGCGGCCGGCCAATTTGTAATCGTCGCTAATACAGCCATTAGTCAATTCTATAAATCGCTGGACGTCGAGGAAACGGAGTATTGACACTTCCCTCGCGCGATCTTCGCTTCCAGCGATCGCGGCCGTCTCTTTGATTTTGCAATCTCGCGGTTGCCTCGTGTTCCACCGTCGTCGTATCGATGAATACAATGACTGTAAAAATCCGAGTGACAGAGTTACGCATAACTCAGGATCGAGTGTTCGAACGTTTCGTCAATTTGAGAGATATAAGGTGATACATATTTGGCTCGCGAGCTTCACCATACTACGGCAGAATATGCAATGTGATCGAACAGGTTATCCCTTCGTTCCGTAAATGAAATCGGAAATCAGCCACAGAGGCATCTCTTCGTTTCGAATCCACTTCCTGATTTTCGAGAAAATTGAATTTGGAAATTTGTCAAGCGCGCTTGGCTACTTCTCAATTGGAATACGAGGGGACAATAGGTGAACGGTGGTTCCACGCAAAAATAAATTGAAATCGTGGAACGGAATCTTTTCCACTCGAGGCCCACGGGGGGGGGGGGCTTTTCGTTTAAGAGAGCGATTGAAAATCGAACGAATTTTATACGAGTTTCGGCTTTCGAAAGAACCTTTCGTAACTCGTTTATTTCACGACTCCGCCAAATAATATCACGAGCGCCAGCAGTTTCAGCTGCAGCAAGATTCAAATTCCTTCCCCCCCCCCCGCTCCCCCCTTGAAATCGTCTTGACCCCTTAAACGACACCTCCAAGTTGCTCCCAGGCGCATCCTCGACATACTTTCTCGCAAGTTGCCGCGTCTGCAATTAACCTCCACCTCCGAGCGGCGGTTCCGAAATAAATGACCGGCCACCACGGTATTGCGCTCGTAGTTTCGAGTGTTAACCGTCCTTCGTGGAGGGTCTGAAGCGTGGTCTAGGGGGCAGGGGGGGGGCGGGCAACTTCACGGATTTACGCGCGTTAACGACACGCTCCCAGCTAGGTTATCGAGCTTTATTACGTTACGTCGAGTTTCTCTTCGTCGAGTGATCCTCTCGAGTGGTCGTCGTCGTTGGTCATCTGTCGCTCGAAGGCTCGCACGTCTCGATCCTGAGGAAAAGTATGTAACGCCGTGACGTGGTCGTCTTCTCGTTGTACGAAGCAGAGAGAGAGAGAGAGGGGGGGGGGGGGCTCGGTTAACGAACTCCCTCTACGACTGTGAAGTGCTATCTCCACGAGACTCGAAGGCGCCGTAAGAAGTGCCATTAACGCAGCGATCGTATCTCCAGATAGTTCGTCCTCGTTTATTAAAGCGTGATCAAAGGAACGAGAGCGTTCGAGAGCCTCCCGATGCTTTTTGCGAATCGTTCGATAGGCCCAGTCGTTAAGAATCTGACGACCAGATATCATCGATCCTTTTGTTCCTCGCTCTTCCAGCGTCTCTCAGATACGTGATAAGTTACTTATGGGATGGTCGTGAATTTGAATTGTTGACGATACAAAACTGGATGCTGTGGAGTATCCTAAGTAAGTAGCTTTCGTCTCGTTGTTCGATGTCCTTTCACATTCATTACTCTATTGTCCGCAATTGTATCTCTCTTTTCATCAAAAGATCTTTCAGTTATTTCTTTCGAATTAATAGGTAACTCATTGAAAAGAACTTCTCGATTCAAAGATAGGTGTTATGCATACATGGTGTTTTAAAAGATAGTCTTGATTTTGCAAGATATTCATTCATTTTTAAAATCATAGTTAACTCACATAGATTGAGCCTATTATAATTCGTCATATTTTTTTTTAAACTAGTACAAATCTTTTGAATTCCTCTGATTAGTAATATTGTCGTTTATGTTGTTGAAGCAGCTACTTGATTCTATACGTAGACGCGTATACATTTTATATTTCACATTTTGCACACGATTTTATATTTTAAAAGATGTTTCTTGATTTCCATAAACACTATACCATAAGAGTTTTTATCACAGTTTATATTTTTTAAACTAGCGTTACAAATCTTTTGGAAATCCTTACTGACACTGCGTTACTTATGTATTATTAAAAGAACTTATTGATTTTATATTATAAAAGATATTTTTCAATCTCTAGTATCACAAATACAGTTCATCGTAATTTCCAAAACATACCTTTTAAATGCCTCGAACTTAAAACACACAGTCCTTACCGACTACAAGCCACAAGATAACAACATCCAACGAAAAGTCGGATCATAATCATCCGGCAACCGCGACTCGTTTCACAGTCTCTTACACCACGTGCTTCGCGACCAACGTGGATTACTCTCCGAAGACTGTTGCGACGTCGGATTCCTTTGCCGGTTTACGATCGCGCGGCGAAAAGGATCGGTAAGAGTCGTTTTCCACCAGTCATCGGTGCGCGAAACGATTATCGCCAACCCAAGAATGATTCCTCCGAGCTTTGGCCACGTCTTTCGCGTCGGCCATGAAGACCGTGTCGTGGAATCTAGCCTCGCTTCGTTATGGCCACCGCGAGATATTCCACTAACGAGAAACGCGCGCGCTCGTTGCGTGATTAAACCGCGCTGTAACGCAGCAGGACGCTCAGGACCGGCTGCAATACGGGAAATTAAGGAATCGGCCGCGCGGGGGACGTTCGAAGAGATCACGATGCTCGGCTGGTTGCCTCTTTCTCCAGTCCGCGTGCGAATTGCATCGTTAACGGGCCCCTTCTCTCGATTATTTCTCGCGAGATCGGCCGCGAATCGAAAGTTACGCGCGCCTCGAGCCTCGTTACGCTTCGTAATTGAGAAATAGGGAAAGAAATCGGCCAATTTCGTCGGATCGTCATGTTCCTTTTATTTGTCGGCTGCGGATGTTGGACAGACTTTCCCGGGATCTATTGGAGATAATGGTTTTCGTTGTTATTATCGGTTCTCGTTGTTCGTGTTCTTTTGCACGTTTCTAAGAAAAATTGTATAGATTAGATTCTTGTAAGGAGGGTTCCTTTTAAATTTCAAAATAGTTTCGAATTGAAATGAAGAGCACTCGGTAAATATTCAGCAAATTTTCAAATAAAACTGAAACTTCTGCAGCTTCTCTCATGTAGATATATGGCTACAACTTGTCTCACAAAGATGGAATCTACCATTTAAAGAAATTGAATTCTATTTTAGTTATTTAAAACTTCGATCGATACCTTCCGAGTGCTGTGTTTGTTCAATAATTTCAAGAAACGCATGTATAAATATTCTATGAACGTATAATAATAAAAATGGAACGAACCTATTTAAGTGAAAAACTTGAATGAAGTTTCTCCTTCTCGGAGTTTCGATCACGCGCCGTATTAATTAATGTGAAACGCGATAGAATAAAGTAATTGATACATATACACGCGAGTAAAGGAATGAAGAGAGGCTAAGATGAAATTATTTGTCAGTGTTCCCTAAAAAAAAGAAAAAAAATTAATTTGTGTAAAAATTATTTTTGTTGCTCGCGTCTTGCAATTGCGTTTAACCTCCTTTTCGATTCGAGAGATAATTTTTTGATTTAATAAATTTAAATTTTCTTAAATAACGTACGAACGATGTAACACCATGTTAAACAAAAGCAAAATGCTGAAAAAAAAATATCGTGCGTAATTAACATCCAGCGAATTCTATGCGGAATTAAAGTTACAGTTGGAACTAACAAAAAACGAAACTTCAGTGGATCGTGGATCCGTAATTAAGCGTGTCCGTCTGGCGCAAGGAGAAACCAGTGGTTCAAAGAACGCTGCTGCATGATACAACGAACGTCTCGACGAGATCCGCGTGTTCTAAATTCCGAACTTTCAAATTACAATAACCGTCGGCGAAGATGAAATAATTCCCCATCTCCTCGAGATAAATCACGAGTTATTCGAAATTACTTTCGCGTTCAGCTATCCATCCAGATTATCGCAACCTCCGGTACGCTTCATCTCTACACACACACACACACACACACATACATACATACACGCTGTACACCACCGCTATTTATCAACGCGAGGGAACAATTACTCGCGTTCGTAGAAGCATTTTACCAAGAAACCAAGTCCTGGCGCAACAGTCTGACCGGTACACGGAGGCACTCGCGAAACGAGCTCGCGTTCGACAGGCAATAAACGGCCAATAGACGTGCAATATCGCTCCCTGAGAGATAGCCCGGCAAGATTTAGCATAAGAAAGAGCTTGGAAGAGTGTTCGACAATGACCAGGCACGGCCACGGAGATTTCGAGATGACGCCTCTCTTTTTCTCTGTTCTTTTTGTCTCTCTTTCTCTCTCTTTCTCTTGCTCTCTCTCTCTCTCTTCCTTTCCTTCTCTTGTCCCCGTTTGATCTCCCCGTTTCTTCGCGTATTGGTGCCCGAGGGTAGGACGCAATCAGTGGCCTTGATTTATCGCGGCAATATACATTAAGATACCGACATTAAAACTAGGGGAGCCTCCCGTGGATTCCTGGCTCCATTACCGCTTACGAAAAAGAGAGAGAGAGAGGGAGAGAGAGAGAGAGAGAGAGAGGAGCTGTCGTCGCGTCGACCACTTTCGATATACGAAGACGAAGATTGAATCCCCTGATGTCGAGACCTGAGTGAATTGCTGGCGTCGCTTCTGCTTCCGGTCCGTGTCTCTTTGCCAGTATTAGGGTCACCCGGGGTGCTTCAGACGGACGAATATATTGATATACACTTTTCAAATGGGAATGATGAATTTTTGGCTGATTCTGTGGGATAGGTGACATGAACGCGTCGGATGTAGTCGATGTCACGATGATTCGTTGTGACTTGAACTTATAAGGAAAATAATAAATATAATTCGTTGTTTCAAAGATCACGTTGAGATAGTTAACGATACTGTGTCCATTGTCCTGGTTTTCTGAAATATGCGATAAGAAGCTGAGGTATGGATGGTTGTAACGAATAATTCAAAAATTTTGAAACGATACATGTATATTTGACTTTGATTGTCCAAAAAAGTTTATATAACTAAACAAATGAAAATATCTGTCAACATTAAAGCGTCGGAATATTCTACAAATTATTATAATTATTTATAAATTATTTAAATGATAATTGAGATGAAATAGATTTATATAATTGAGATCAACAGATTATGATGTAAATGACAATTGAGATAAATAGATTTATACACTCTCTGGTCAAACAGAAATTAATATCAATTTTGACAAGAATACTCGTGTCCTTTCTCACGAAAGTTTGAATGATATTAACGGATTTGATTGTTACAGTGTTAAAATAATAAAATTGTATTCGTAAAACTTTTGTGATAATAAAATGGTTCCTACATGAATAATGACTGTTTTAAAGATGAGTTTCAATAGTGCAAAGACTTCAATAGAGAAAAGAACAGAAAATGAGAAAAATTAAAAGAACAGAATCTAGGAACTAAATCCTGATTTTAAAGAATTAGTCTTTAAATCCTAGAACTTTCAAATCTCTCGATAAAAATGTCCCAGCCATTTAAAGTGGTGTCAATTTTTTGCCTATTTCATACAACATCGTGTTTCGAAAGTTTTGACGTCGTGCGCTTCCTAAGGACTATCGAATGCAGTACAAAAATAATCTTTATTAAGTTTACACGAGTGTCGAAATGAAAACTAAACATCATTTTCTACTTACATCGAATTTTATTTGACTCGTATGTCAAGGCCTGAAAATTGAGCTTCAATTCGCACGAGAGGGACGTAATCGCTCATTCTCTCTGCTCGCTATCGCATTTTACACAAACTTGACGCTTCGTACATCTAGAGCCTAACTTACGTCGGACTTCGCTTCCATCGCTTTCAAGATAGAAAAAAAAAGCTAAAGAGAAAACAACACGCGTGACATCGGCTGTCAATCAAATACACAAGCTGGTTGGATCCCGATTTCTCGCAGCGTGAAGGAAACCTGCCGTTTCTTTTAGCATCCCCTCCTATCCGCCGAGGGTAGAAAGAAACGCGCAGCCGAACGATGCTTTTTTCATTGGGATCCGACTAGCTTTTCCAATACCTCCCCGCCGATCGCGGGACAGCGATCTAACCGTAGTAACGTGTAGTGTTTCCGCCATTGTCCGCAGGTCCGAGCGGGGCATACAGTCCGGACGCGACGATGGGATACATGATGGACGGACAGGCGGCGAGCATGATGCACCGGCCGCCCGGTGATCCCACCTTCCACAATCAGTACCATTACCCGCCAGAGTACTATGGACATCACTTATAAAGGTACGTGGGAAAGTAATTCGGCTGGTTTCGTGTTGCGGCGTTCGACACGACGACCCTCGTTCGGCGGCCATCGTTGATATTTGATAATCGACTCGGCGAGAGCTCGATGAAGAGCACGATGGAAAGATTGACGGCCAGTTCGGAGGAAGATCGAACGGATGGTTAAATTGGTTGATGAAACACCGGTCGACGAAAACCCGTGGTTCAAAGGAATTTTGTGGAATTTTGCGAAAGGGACGTCGCTCTTACCATGGAGGAAAAAACTTTGAGAGTATCGAGTGAATGCGGTATGATGAGGTGAATTGATACGTTGGAGAGACATTGTCCGTCTCTTGATTTCTTTCTGCGACATTCTTGAATCGATTCTCAATTCGACGAGAGTTCGAGGAAGATTTCGCTACTTCGATCGTTTAATTTTTAAGTTAATTAAGTTTTTATGTAAAAATTCGACTCAGCTTTATGTTTCGTTTTTTTTTCTTTTTTTTTTTTTTTTTTTTTTTTTTTTTTAACTGTAGATGACTGTAAATAATTGTACGGTGTTTGAACTAATGCGAATATTCTTTTTTCTTCGATCAACTCTTTTACCGCCGGTTCGGAACGCGTGGCACATGCGAAAATCATGTCAGGGTCGGTTCGTCGGAATTTATTTATTTTACTTGACACTTTGATGAATTTTATTTATTTTACTTTACACGTTGGCGAACTTTATCTATTCGTCGATGGATTTCGATTATTTCGCGTTACACTTCGATTTTATTTCAATCGAAACCGCATTCAAACGACAATGCCGCAGATCTGTGGCGAATTTCGTACACGCGCCCAGGGCCGCTGACGATAAAAGGGTTGAATTCGAAACAAATTGCTAGAAAAATTCAGTGTCACTCAGTATCAATCCCTCCAAATGTTATTGAACAAAGCAATAAAAAGTTATTAAAAATTACAATCTAATCTGGTATTATTGGTCTAGTTCTCAGTTCCTTGCTATTCAAAAAAAAAAAAAATTACCCATAATGTATGTGTACCGAAATTGTTCTTCATTAAAAATTATTTCACCCAACCTGAAAGTTATTTTACCTAACTGAAAAAATTACTTATTCGACTACCTCACCGTTTCTCTTCACCAAGTGTAAAACTAATAAAAATAAAAATAAAAAAAATAAAAAAAAATAAAAAACTAAAAAACAAAAACAAAACTTGTCCATCACTTCAAAATTACAATCGTTGGTTTCCGAAGTTTCCGTCCTTTAGCATGATGAAGAAAAGACGTTCTTTCCATCGTTCTCGAGGCGTGCCCGAAAATTACTTTCTCGAACGGTCTTACTAACGATCTGCGTTCGATCTGTCACTTGTTCCAGCAGTAGTCGCAAGTGAAGATAGACGATGGAATGACGGTTATTGCGGAACGGGAAACACAGCACGCACCGGGTGAGGTTTAAAAGAAAGGTGCTTGCAACGGGGGCAGCGAGAAGCGATTTCGTCGCCTTCGGAGAACTGCAGAGGTGCTTCTTGGCGGCGTCGAGGCTCACGTGGTGTGTCGGCTGCACGTACGAGCTGGAAGCACACGATGCGGACGGTCAAAAAAATGGAAAAGCAGCAGCAGCCGCCGGTCCGGTTCTGGCTCGGAAACCAAGTACCCTGATAGGGGGAGAGGGGGGAGGGGGGAAGGAAATCGGGTGGATTCGAGGGAAAGAAGGAAAGAATCGAAGGACGACGGGTTCGTTCGACAGAGGAGAAGAATGGCTTTTATACACCGGATCCCTACGAACGAGGGAATGACCGACACACGACGCGTGTGGAACCGGAAGCAAGACGACTAGACGAGGAAGAAGTAAAAAAAAAAAAAAAACAACAAACGAAAGAGCGAAGGACGCGCGCGGCTCAGTGCGAACTAGATTTTACGTGGAGCCGCGAAGAGAGCGAAAGGAAATTCACATGTGATTGTTCTGTGTACAAATGTCGCGGTGTAATATTGTAGTGATCGAAAAATTTAAATGTTAAATTTTAATACGGTCGCGATCGAGCTATTATTAATTAACGATTACGTTAGGAAGAGAGAAAACAGGGGGTTGGGGGTTGGGGGGGGGCGGGGGGGTTCGAACTACGAACGAGGGAATTACCTCGAGCAAAAGAGTGATATAGGCAATTTCTAGCGGGCATGTGTACATTAAATGGAAATAAACAAAAACTGGGTGGTAGAAAGCGGGGGAAAAATAAAAGAGGTAAAAAAAGAGTAACGAGCAACTGAAGGTGTTAAGCTCGCGAACTCGGTTTATTAATAGGATAGATGTCCACGCGCTCTGAAGGAGAAGCGAGGATTTGTGGGGAAATTCTCGCAGAGAAGAGAATGACAAGAAAGAAATTGAAGAAGACACGATACGAGAATGCAGCATGTATGTATATATATATACACACACGCGCGCGCGCAATTACGCATCCATGTGTATAGATATATACGGGTATATAAATAAATATATATAGAGAAAAGAATTTTAGATGCGCGGTGGCTGGCGTTCTTT
The DNA here is from genome assembly GCF_011392965.1 of Frieseomelitta varia. NCBI lineage: Eukaryota > Metazoa > Arthropoda > Insecta > Hymenoptera > Apidae > Frieseomelitta > Frieseomelitta varia. The sequence goes on along the minus strand of NW_025109978.1, from coordinate 846,355 downwards.
TCTTTTTTCTCTTTTTATTTCGAGAGAACCGACTAGAAGATACGTATGTACAAGGAATGCGGGGAAGATTTGGAAAGCGAACGTTTGGTTTCGTACGTTTAAGGAACGGGGCACGCGCGCACGCGCGCGTACAAACAGCGTGAACGCGAACGCGAGGGCAGAAGAGAGGATAGGAAACGGGACAAACGTAAGACTGGAGATACAATAACGAACGAAACGGAGAGAACGGACGACAAGGTGGGTAAGAAGGGACGATAAAACTTTTTAGAACACAGAAGAGAAGTGAAATCGACGCGTGTGCCGGACTCGAGCGTCGACCACATTCACTTGCATATATATATAGGTGACATTGAAATTTGTACAGTTATTAATTATAAATGAATTTACTAATTAAAGGAAGAAGTAATTATATATTATAAATATATACATAACACACACTGAAGTAACATGTGGCTCCCCCCCCCCTCTCCGATTGTAATATATATATACAAGCGAGCGTTTTAATTGGACACCTTGGGACGATAATTATTCTCGTGTGTGTTGTGCCGTGTTCGGTGTGTGCGTACTGGACTGGAGGAGACGCTGAGCCGAAAGAGCGGAGGAATAGAGAGGAGGAGGTAAATTGGTAAAGAGAAACCCGGAAGATGAGAGCGAATAAAATACGCAGAAACGGATACGAATATGGTGCGTGTGTGGAACGTGTGAACGTGAGAAACAAGATAGTATACGCGAGCGATAGTTGGTGAGGGATTTTATATATATATATATATATATATATATTTATGAAAAAGGTATATATATATATACAAAAAATTATATATGTATATAAATATATAAATACGTGAAAATATAGATACCTGCGAGTGGATCAGACGGTTCTTCATCCACAGCTCGACGATACAGTCAGATTCCTCCTTCCCCACCTGATCCGGCTCCGTACGCATAGAAATCGACACGCATACACTGAAAAACATACACGTACACGATCATACAGAGAAAAACATACACGTACACACACTGACGCGCGTGAAAATGAGCGTTATTACCTAAGCCCCGTCTGCCCGCGCCAAAAATAAATGAAAGAAAGAACGAAACGGATAATTGAATGTAATTAAAAGAAAGAAACGGATAATCGCAAGGATCTGAAGGAACATGCAATGATCAACAATTTAACGAATATAATATATTGTATATAATAAAGATAGTTAATTGAGCCGCGGTGAGCGTGAGAAGGGAGGAAGAGAGGAGGGCAAGGGGAAATCCGAGATTGGCAAAGTTCCACGAGAGATGCTGTCCGCGAACCGCTTCTTTTCCCGTTCCTTTCTTTTTCGTCTCTGTCGTTTTCGTTTTCCTCTGGCCGCGCCGCGGGGAGGTGAAAGGGCTCGGTAATAAACGGAGAATCTGTGGACCAGTGAGAGGATCCTCGGCGAACGGTGGAGGGAGAAAAAGAAAGAAAAGAAAAGAGAAGTAACGAGCGACAACGAGGAATATCGTACATTCGGACAAACATTGGTTTTTTCGTTTCTTTCGTTCTCGTCTTCTTTCGATTTGTGATCCTTCCTTCCTTTAGCCGCCCAATTATCGAGTCGTTTCCACGTTAAAAAAAAAACAAAGAATAAGTAAAAGAACAATATCGAAAGCAATACAGTGTTGACCAGTATTCTCCAAACAGGCGTGTTATTTCGCGTAGAGTAAAGGTTGAAGAAATATATATCGTTCGATGTTAAACGAATTGGCCCCCGTGAGACGTAAAGTGGAGAGAGGTAACCATTGGCTTAGTATTTCGCGAATCAACGGGAAGATCTTCATGGAGATTTTCCGCGACATTTTCGCGATGAAATTCTCAGGATCGAAACGAACCAACGAATTTTCGGCTGATTATTACCAGCGATTCAAGCTCGACTGTACGATTCGTCGAAATTTTTCTCAACTTTGGCGAGGGACAAACGAGATGAAATCTCGACGACCCTCGATACGAAAAAACTGTTGATCGGTGTTGAGGGCCGATCGAAGTTCTGTCGGATCGTTGAAACAACGCACAGCTCGTGTAATGTAATCGCCGTGTATGCTCGCTGGAACGGGTCTTGGAACTGTCTCGAAACCGGTCGTCGAATGAAATCACGACGATAAGACGGGCCACTTCGATCCCGACACTTTTCTCGTCCTTTCTCGTACCGTTTTCCTCCCAGAAGTCACTGTCTTTGCTATCGCGCGCGTACGCGCACGGAGCCCCGTTTCGAGAAAACAGTCCGCGTCGTTTCGTTATGAAATGTTTCAATTCAGTTTTACGAACGTTAAATAAGAACCGGCGTCGTCGACACGACGGAGAAGAAATCGACGAAAGGAAGAAAGAAAGGAACGCAAGTAAAGCGAATTTCCCTCCGGTGGAAGAAGATTTGAAAGTTTAATCGAATCGAACGCGTGAAAAGAAAAGAAGAAAAATAGGAATTCGAACGTTAAATTCGAGGTCGCTCGGTTCGGTTACCACTCGGCGATGGGGTAGGGGGGAGGGGGGATGAAACGAAAGGAAGGAAAGAAGGAAGGAACTGCGCGAGGGTGGCCTGCGAGAAAGAGGACGCGAACGAAGGAACGAAAGAAAGCGAACGCAGAGCATACGAGACAAATTTTATCGATATTTTCAATACGCCCACGTACACGAAAAAATCTTGTATAAAAATTTTAATGTAAACACACACTGCTCTTGCCGCGTGCCGCAAGACGTTCAACGAGAAGCATCGATCTCGTCGTTTCACGTTCCATCCGCGGTCCGCAAGATGCACGCGATCCTCCGGATATTGACTGCGTTCGCGAGGAAAAAAGATCAAGCTTCCTGCGAGGCACGGACAACGCGAAACGACGCTCGATTCTTTTCTTCGTCGCGGTGCAACGGCGTACTAGTATACTGAAAGAAAAAGAAAAAGAAGCGAAAAAAAAAAATGAAAAAACGATAAAAAAACAAAACGATAACCGACGTATACCGAAAGACTCAGGTGCGAGAGAAGTCAGTGATATCCTGGTTAATTGGTGAAAATTCCCGACGCTCGTCGAGATGCATCGCGACCGATTTCCCCGTCGGTGGAAACGCTCCTCTTCGCGAACGAGACGAATCGATCGTGCGATCCTCCGCGGAATTTTTCGAAATTTTCAGTTCGTGTCTCTATCGTATCGCGGAATATGAAAAGAGAAATCAAAAAATAAAGGAAAAAGAAAACGCGTTAGCGCCGTCTCGCTTTCCCCGTTGAAATTTCTCGACGACCTGGTTACCTGGATACACGGTATACGAGAAATCGCGGAAAAAAAATAGTAGAATCTCGCGCGTTCGAAATCGTCCCGCGGCTACGACGTGTTTTTTTTTTTCTCTTTTTTTTCTTTTAACGTTTTAACGCGAATTCTCCCGATGTTTTTTTTTTAGTGAAACGCCTTTTTACCATAGCGGGGACCCGGACTTTTTACCATTTTATCGAGCCAACGGCGTCGTTCCTACAGACGTGGTGTTTTATTTACTTATATATATATCTCTCTCTCTGTTTTTCTTCTTTTTTTTTTGTTGTTGTTTTTATCGGAATTGAAATGTCTCGTCAATGTCAGAGGGGACGATCTCGCGACGCTTGTCGAACAATCGTACAACTCATAATCGATTATCAAGTAAGAGACAATCAAGTAGGAGGCGAACGCGGGTGGCGGCCTGAAACGATGAAAAGGGGCGCGATCGTGGACGATCGTGTCCGCGGAGCGGCGCGTTTTTATAAATTCTATTTGTTGAACGATATATTGTTTAATTTTGTTGAGGCACGCTCCGCTGGCCGTTCGCGATCCCGCGCCGATTCGTACGCCGCGCATACGAGAAATTTCTACGCACGGGAATCCTTTTTCTTTTTTTTTTTTTTTTTTTTACCGAAATCGGTGAACAAAATTAAACAAACATCCCCGGAAAGGAGCATCGCGAAATCACACGTCACGCCCAAGGAAGCTAGGTGTCAGGAGCCGGTTGAACCGTCGTTTCTGTCTGTGATCAATTTTTCAAACGACTTTCGGTATACGAGATAGGTCTCGATTCGCCATCGACCAGGGGCCTACGACAACGACGATTAAATTATTTTTTCATGACGAAGAGAAAACGACGGTCCGACGGAGGAGACACGACGTGAAACGCCCGGCCGGTGCATTTCCACTGCGAAAGGGGGTGCGAAAGCGCAACACGTCCACGGGCTCGCGTGGTTCTCGCGTACGAGCACACGACTCCGTCTTTTTACCCCGCCGGCTGACACACCATCCTCCACCCTCGGAGGTAGAGGAGAACGCGATCAATATTTTCGTGGAAATGCCCGGCGACGCGTTACGCGGCGAAGAAAAGAGGAAAGTGAAAGAGCAGAGAAAGGGGAGAACAGGGATCGAAAAAGAAGAGGGGGAAAAAAGTAGGAAATAAAAAGAGAGAAGCATGGAAAATAAAAGTAGGATCGCACGATCGATTAACGAGAAGAGGCTTCTGTACAAGGGGCGTGAGAGATGTATACGGCGTGATTAAAAAAAGAAAGGAAGAGAGAACGAGTGAAAGCAAAAGAAAAAGTAAATAAATAAATAAATAAATAAATAAAGGGAATGAAAATAGTGAAACACAGCGTTCAGACGGTTGCGGAAGGGATGTGAAGACGGCGGCAAACGGACGACGTTTATTGGCTGTTCGTTTTCTAAATGAGTTCACCCAATTGAATGAATCATCGCCTTAAAAATGTATACGAAGTAACAGTAAGGTATCTAAGTAATAATCATGTTAGAGGGTAAAGAAACTTAAAACAAAGATTTTATGAGCGACGACGAGAGCGGCTATAGGGCAACGAGAGCACGAGAGAGAGTGAGAGAGAGTGCGAGAGAGAAAACGTGAAACAACCGTGTGTTCGAAAAGGGATAAATGTTATCACGCATGAAAGCAATACGCGAATGAAAGGGGAACGAGCGAATGAATGATACGAAACGACCATGGGACAACGCGCGTGTAAAAGAGGAAAAAAAGGAGGGAAAGTAATGTATAATTATCGTGTAATTATGGAAAGAACGACGATGTTAGTAAATCGCGTCGCCGACGTCGGCGACGATGATCGTAACGACGACAGTCGGTAACGAGAGATCGCGTAACGAGATGGTGATTTGTTCGGCAGCCCGAAGATCCCGAATCAATCGTCGTTACGATCATCGGCTGTGGTGAAAACGACTACGATAAACGCTGATGACGATGCGCTGATAACCACGATGATGATACTGATGATGATATATGATGATGATGATGATTATGATTATGCTGATGGTGACGATGATGTGTATAGTAAGCTAAAAATTTATTATATCGGTATGGAATCAGATTTTTTTCAACTGTTTGCGTATTGACGACCCACTGACACCCTTAAGTAAAAAAAGATTTAAAAAAAGAAGTAGAAAAGGAAAAAAAAAAGAAACAAGAGGAACGGCAAATGAAATTGAAAAAAAAAAGGGAAAAAAGAAACGAAGAAAATGGAAAGAAAGAAAAAAAAAAAAATGCCGAATCGAAAAAAATCGAGCTGTGTTCTGTGTTCGTGAGATCGGGACGGAAAGAGAGGAGACCGTTTCTTCGATCGTTGTTTCCCAGCAGCACGATTGTGATAGCGCGACGACGCGGAAATTACGATACGCGTGTGGTTGTACGGGGGCGGTGGTTCCTTCTTCGACCCCTCGAGAAATCCGGGCGAGGATGTTCGTCCGATCCCCCGCGTCGATCTACGTATATTCTCGCTTCTCTCTCTCTCTCTCTTTCTTGCGCGTGAACCCGAGAGAGAGAGAGAGAGAGAGAGAGAGAGAGAGAGACGCAGGGGAAAGAGCGCGCGGAATGCCGAACAAAAAACACAGTGGAAAAACCGGAAAACTGATACCTGTCGATGTAAAATATTAGTATTAAACGTATACGTGGGACTACGTGCACACACGCGTCCATCCGTTAACAAGAGAATGAGCCTGGACACGCGCGTACACGCGTCCCCAGTTTGCGTAGAGGCGCGTGACGGCGTCTCGGGCACGCAGAGGGAACAGAGTCGATCAATCGCGTGAAATTGGCCCGGATCGATTGTGTTCAAAACACTCACGGATCGCAAACGTGATGACGATGAAAGGAAGGACGATGTCAAAGGTGGTCTATGTTAGAGAGTGTCCATTGTATAGTGTTTTTTTGAAACGTGAGCATTAAATGCTACATCTTGTGTACGTCCTCTTGTGTCCAGTCTTTTATTTCGCACTCGCTCGCGAGTAAATACGTTCACGCGGGCGTGATGCTCGTTTCTTTCATTTTCCTTTTCTTTTTTTTCTTCTTATTTTTCTCTGCCATTTTTATTGGTTCCTTCGAACGAGGTTGGTGTGCCCTGAAAGAATCATCGAGGAAGAAAATCGTCCTTCGATTTTAGTGGAGCATCACGCGCGCATTGCGTTTTATCACCGAGTGTCAAGCCTTCGCTCCAGTTCCTTTTCTATCCCGTCCGCGGGAAGTCTACTTGCAAGAATACTTGGCTGATTCTCGATTCTAGATTCGCTCTATAGAAATATATATATATATATATATTTACGAGATCTCGCGTCGTCTCAAATTTTCACGCGACTCACAGAAATGGCCAAGTATCCGCTTCGAAGTGTACCTGCGCGTAGAACTAAAGTTAGCTCTGTAACAACCGCAGCCTTTGAAAATTCACCTTCCTTTCTCTCTCGAAGCAGGTAAGTTACGATACACATTTTAATTGTACACCCTCATCAATCCTCGGAAACCACGGATATTCCCCCATCACTCTGCAACCACAGCAAGGTCGGGCCACAGCCGTTGCTGTACGTACAGCGATTTCACAATTCGACGCGCGTATAAACGAAATGAAACGAGATCCCGACGTGCCGTGGAATCGCGTTGAAGCGACGCCGCGCACGACGAGCACGAGTCGTCGAATCCTGGCAAGGTGGACACGACGGAGAGTCGTTAGCGAGCTGTCGATGGCTAGGCTTTGTTATCCACGGGGGTGGCCCTCCCCCGTCGGTCAGACAGAAAAACGAAAGGGTGTATGCCGCCGATGTATAAAACATCGCGTTTGCGACGATCCTCCGCATCCCCCGTGGACCGTGCTTCCTCTGTTCCTGCCTGTGCACTCCACTCCTCCCCTCCTCCTCGTTTCTCGTTCCTCCACTCCTCTTCCCATCCTCTCTTAGTTCGTCCGGTGTGCTCGTTCTGAAATATGATAGGGGGGGCCGCGCATCCACCACCGTAGGTGCCAATTACCGCTGATGGTTATTCCATGGAAATGGACCTTGTTACGCGAGTGTCGAGAATCAAGGGGGGAAGGCACCAATTATTTTCGCTGCCGTCGATGCTTTCTGGCGGGCTTTCACAGCTGGGAAAGCGCCGACTCGACGCTCTGTCGTCGACGTTTTCCACCGTCTAACGAGACAAATCGCGATCCCACGCCGCCATATCATCCCTTCCCCCTTTCTTCCAGCTGTCGCGACGCTCCGTTTCCCCGCGATTCGATTGTTTCCCCTTTCCTTTTCCTTTTATTCTCTCGCTTGGCTCGCGAGGCGTGCAAGTACAGTTCGCTGATGCAGTAGCAAAGTAAGCTAAAATTACACTCTCCGTAAAAAAAGAGTCTTTCCCAACGTGGAAATCCTGTCTGAGACAAATACGAAAGTACCGAGGTCTTTCTCAAGACGAATAGAAGCCGTCGAAGATTGGGAAAGATTTTTTTCTGGAAATCGGCATGATTGTAGCGATAGTCAGTCGAACGAACGTCAGACACGGGTGAACGCGTTGAGGAAGTCGGCAATACATTAGACGAGAGGCCTCGCGAGCAAACAATCTCGTAATGGCAGCACGGTACGGCTGACTAGTGGCGCGGTAATGAGATATTAGACTCGAGGCTGGCCTGCCAGAAGGGAGTGGCCACTTCGGGGTAGTAATGCGCGATAGGCGGCCGTTTATGCTGTACGAGCTCGAGGGTCATTATTAGGGAGCGCTGGTAAGGGGCTGGTATCGTTTTCTCTCCTGGGACGCGATTAGGATGTTGTTTTCTTCGATGTCTTTGCGCGCCAAGTTGCCAATCCGAGAGCCACGAAAGTCGAGACGAGCCTCTCTCCGAGAAGAATATCTTGACGAGACGATTTATCATCCGCCAAATTGGTACGTCCTTACAAAGCTAACCAAATAGGCCAATTAAATTCCGTGTGCCATTGAATTCGTTTTTCAACATAATTTTATGACATTTATTATCATTATCTTTTCACTTGTTTCTGCAATTTTATAACGTTTGAAGAAACTATGTATTTCCATGTCTTTAATTCGCGAAATCTGTATTATTATTGTATTTATCGATCCGCTTGTGGCTGGGAGCGACTCGTTTGATGTCTGTGCTCGAAATTAATGTCGCGTTGATATCGGTCGATACCCGTAGTTTTTACTTGATAGATGAAAAAGGGGATCCGGCGATTTCGTTCAACTGAATTATTGTCGACACTTACCGATTCTGCGTCGGTCCTGTTTCGATTCGACACAGTTTGACACACTTTGACATTGTCCTTCCCTGGCGTCAGGTCTGTTTTATACGTTTTATAGTTGACTGGCGAGTTATAACCGAGCAATCTAAAGTACGGACCGTTCGATTGCCCTCACCTAGGTGAACTGACGTGCCATCGAATTCAAATATCTTTAAGGACGATCGGTATCAACCGTTCTTAAAGGACGCTAAACATAACAGCAAAAGTAACAGAAAAACATAACAACAAACTTGTTTTTAATTAATAACCGTGATCGAGCGTGGCGGCTGTTAGAACGAACCGTTACCTTTATTTACAACTATTCCAAATTTAGAAAACAGATTTCTTCACAATGATATCTAGAAAGTTCTGACGATATCTAGAAAATTCTGTACGCATTAATTGAGATTAACTGTCGCACGATGCAACGAAAAATTCCCCGATACCACGATTCGTCGTTCATTGAAGCTTCGACAGTTACAAGTTTTACTACGAGTTGCACGTGTGCCCGCGGTTCTTTCCGCGTCCAGATGAAAAAGAAACAAAAGCTGCTGCGAAAATGACGTTTGACGAAAGAGGAAACAGTCCAAGACCAGAGAACACGATTCATTAAGGATCGTTAGCGGTAGAACTCGGCGCAAAACTGAAATCACGAAAACTGCGCGCTTCATGGCACAGCGGAGACGATTGGATCAGCGAGCCAGCGTCAGCTACACGTTTATCTCTTAAAGCGACGTTCACGCTCGGTCTCGGTGAACATATTCTCGCTTCGCCAGCATTATTTTTCATCGTCCGTCTTCCCGTGCGAGATCGAGAGCGCTGCGCGAGACAATGGACAGCGTCATCCTTCAATAAACATCAATTTACCCGTTCTTTCTGTCCAACGAGCCGCGCGAGCGCGACATTACGCGTATTAACATTTCACGCGAGCGTGGTTCGACGGTGACAAAAAAAAAAAAAAAAATCCGCGAATCCGAAAAAAAACCGGCAACGCAGTGTCTCCACGATCAACCAGCTCCGACAGTGACAGGAATTTCCCCATTTCGAGCACGTTCGTCCCACCCTGTCCCCGAAAAATAACGAGGTAAACAAACTCGACGTGGCCTCGTGCAAGCCGACCAGTCAGCCAGCCATTCCAAGATTAAATTCATCCCCTAATTCATTACTCAGCGGCGTGCTCGCTCGCTGGCTCACGCGGTCGCATCAACATTTTCCACGGATGTGCCGCGCGGCGTATCAATTACAAAAGATTAACAGTTAACCAACGGCGGCGGTATCGGGACCAACCGATCGTCGTTCGACGATCGTTCTGGTCTCACGGCGAACGGCACGCATGCGACGCACGCACACGCGCGGCAGGCAGATTGGAGAGAGTCGTGAGTTAGTTAGGCGACGCAGCGGTCGTAGTAGGAAACGGTCGTCGTCGGCGTCCTCTCCGTCGGTGTTTCTTTCTCCGTCCGCAAACGTCCACCGGCCACGTCGCACCCCCGCGCGGACAAATGGGTGTCCCTGCATATGTAAAAGCGGCGCTGTGTTCGGCTCACCCTCGGTCAGCCATTTGTCAATGTCAAGGCGCGAGCGCCGTATCCATGGAAACACCCCCGGCCAGCCGATAGCGGCGTAAGCGAGCGAGCGAGCACGAGCGAGTGAACGAGCCGAGCGAAGCCGTGGGCGACCCTCCGGTTTTGCGCGACTACCACCCCCGCCGGCAGAACGCAACCCCCGGGCTTCTACCACCACCGCCGCCTCCCCACCATCCGCCACCACCGGGCTATACCACCCTTTCGTCGTTCCTCCGGCGTCCTCCGCGCGCGCCAAGCGATCCACCACCCCTCCGGCAGAACAGACTGGTCGCGCCGCCAAACCTACACGCATGCCCCGCTGGCAAATTCGCCTACGGTACGCTGTTTCGCCACCCCCGCCGTTGGTGGCGCTCGAGGACGTGTGCCGTTTCACTTCGCCGGAGGTGAAGTTCTATCGCTGAGGGTTGTGTTTCGGATGCCACGCTATCGTTTCCACCGGCGTGAATGGAATTCACGAAGAACACCGGATGCTCCGCTAGGTGATAAATTCAGGTTCAGTCCTCGTCGAGACGAAGAGTTTTTTGTTTCTTCTTCGTTTCAGTTCCGTTTATACGTCCTCTAGCCTCGTCTTTCTCAGTCTTTCCAGTATTCCTTTCTACGAAATATCTAATCCGTGATTAGACGAACGCGCGTAGAGCGATGGCTTGGCTGGACAAGAGCGACGAAGCAAAGCGAACGTGGCAAAGTGGAGTGGATGTTGGGGGGGTGGCGGTCGACGATGGTGGAGAACGGTCGTCGGGCGGTCGGCACGTACGTAGGTGGTGGTGCGGATGGCTGCATAGCAAGACAGCTCGCTTAAATATGCAGGATGGGCGGCGGCGGCGGCGGCAACGGGCAGCATTGTAGCGTGCTTGTAGCACGGAGCAACGGGGTGAACTCGCTACTGAGGGAAACGAAGGGGATGAACGAGAAGGTGAAAGAGAGAGAGAGAGAGAGAGAGAGAGAGAGATGGACGAGAGGACGATTCGAAGGAGAAGCGAGAGACGCGGCTGGCGGAAAGAGCAAGAGGGAAGGAGCGAAACAAACGTGGCGACGAGGGGGCTGAAGGGCGAAAAGGGTGGAAATGGAGGAGAAGGAAGGAGTGGGTCGTAGGCGCTTGCGCAGCCCGTAATGATTGACTGGCTCGCTGGCAGCCAACAGACAGACGTTCGCCCACCAGACCAACCGACTCACCCCCGCCGCGACTAGCTCTCCACCCCTGGTGCCCTCGTCCTCTTGAAACACCCTCTGCCGGCGCTAGCACGGCCGTGGCGTCGTCCCTAGAGCAGGCTCGCTCAAAAAGCTCGCGATACAATGCATGACTGCCACCCTCTCGACGCCTCCAACCCCTGTTCAGCCAGGCCAACCTTTCCTCTCCTTTCCTCTCCTTTCCTCTCCTTTCCTCTCCTCTCCTCTCCTCTCCTCTCCCCACCCAACCCGGACCGCTTCCTCTTTTCTTCTTTCTGGACCGAGCACTACGGCCGGCTATCCTCTCTTATCGCTACCCTTTCAACCCTTTTTCCAGCGAACCGGCGTGTCCCCGATGTTGTGCTGCGAGAGAGCACTCGTGTGCGGGCTTCGTACAAAAGCCAACCACCGGGCAGATAGCTTCGGCCATTGAATCTTTAAAGGTCGACTTACCAGGCCAGTGTATCGAGACACCGAGAAAGAGCGGCGTGGATTCTTCCTCAGAAATTCCTCACCGTGCCAGCGATCGAAGCGGAAAGGTTCTCGACTGGAATTTTTGAATCCACGGAGTCGACGCGTATTTGACATTCGCGTTTTTAAAATTTTTGTTTCATTCCTTTTCTCTTTTGTTTTCCTTTTTTATTTGACATAGACTCGACGGTTATTACAGTTTTGAGGCGATCGTAATAACTGTCTCCCTCTTGGAGGACACGTGTACCATATTTTGTCGAAATAAACTTCTTAAAAAATTCAGTCGTCGCACGCAGTCGTGTTATGTTATTTTCTTGTTGAACCAACGGCAGATACGTGTCCTTTGTCCTTCCCTGTAACGACTCGTCGTTTAAAGATACAAAACAGGTAAAACCCGCAGCAATGTACGTCCGTTTCCTTCATTTACATTTCAAAGGCTCAAGTTATCGGCGAGACGTTTTATAATTAAGAAAGCGGCCGATTGATTCTCGTCGAAGATAACTTGGTTCCGCGACGCAACATTGCATTGCGAACGAAGCGCGACTGCGTTTCCAAGTATTTTAATTGCCGAATATCTCTCCCCTTTTTATCCACCTTTCCTTTAACGTTATCCCGTGGCAATAAAATACATTCTCTACCCTATCCTTCCTTTCTCCTCCTGTGGCAAAATTAAGAATCGAAAGAAACCAACAACAACAAAAAAAAAAAATTAAAAAGATAAATAAATTCAGCGCGATAAGAACGCCGACTTTAAAGCGCGTCCGAAGGCCGAAGCTTAATGAAAAATCGCCGACGGATTTACAGTGCACGATTTTTTTTTCTCGCCGCGGAGAGGACCGGAGCGAAATTAAAATTTAAAATAACTCGCGCGCTCGCGTGCAATACCGACGAACCGGCGCGAAAGCAGCCGGCGAATTTATCGTTGGATTACCGTGTAAATATAAAAACGGTTATTCGCAACTTTTCGATGAGAGCCGGCGTTCGCACGCGCGCGCACGAGCGTCACACGTTGCATCCCCCGGTTCGGAACATTAGCGAAATTTACGCGCGTTTAACTATGAACGCGTTCACATAATAAAATCGACGAACACGCGGCCGCTGGAACGCAGTTTACAGAACAGATTAACGCCCGTTCGTTTAAAATCGCACGCGTTATTCCGGGTTCACGCTTCTGCCCGACCTCCGGCCCCACCGCCCCCTCAGCTCACCCGACATTTTTACAATTACGCGTTCAACGACGAAAAACGGACTCGATGCTTGACCCCTCGCGGATAAATTTTGATCCTGGGTTTGCAAAAATTTGCTGAATTTCATAAACTGTGCGCTGCGTCGGACGGGATTGGTCATGGTTTGTGCAACGATGCTCGCTCGTTTGTTCTGAAACGTGATAAGATTGTCGAACGTTGTACGATGAAGCGGAAAAATCCAGCGGAAATTGCAAGAAAATCGAACGTACGTAATGATTTTTGATTTTTTTTTTTAGAATGATTTATCAGCGGTAGAAAATTAAAAGTCTCTGGCACCTTTTCAATCTTTCATCGACGTATAGCGAAATTCGATTAAAATAATCAATGATCGGACTGATGCATCTGAAAGATATCTCCGAATACGCGTGTATCCTACAGGGAGGAATCTTAATGTCTAACGGAACTCTTCATCCATCGCTTCAACGATGGATCGTCTCGTTTATCTCGCCGTCTCGATATTTCCGCGAACGCAGCGGACGCGAACCGACACTTGCCATGGCCATCCTTTTCGAAACAATAAAAATCCACGTCTCTATCGTGGAAGCGGCACTGGCGAAAGAGAAACCACCAGCCAGACGCGTACAAAGGTTGTCTGCATATTTTACCATTCTTCCATCCGGTCGGGCGTATCGCGATCGGCGCGGCGAGAGACGCGGCGAAAAGTCTTGGCACGGACGGAGAAAAAGCGAGGAGGAGACAGAGAACGGAGCGGGCAGAGAGAAGAGAGGGTTGCGCCGCTCGGCGGCGCTCGTTTTGTTATTTCCTTTGCTCTTTTTTCTTTTTTTTTTTTTTTTTTTTTCCCCTCCCCCCAGGCATTTAATCCAATACCGGCCAGGCGTCCATCAAGCCGTGGGGGCTTGGTCGCAAAGGTTTTGTCCGGACTCTGCGGCCTCTAGCGCGGCCGTGGCCTCCCCGTAAATTCGCGCGCGCCGCGCGCAATGTTCTGCGTGTCGCATAAAGCGTAAAACCAACGTGAATTACGGTAGGATCGCGTTACAGCGGCCGCGAGCTCGCGAGCGGTACAACGCGCTGCAGCCGGCTGGTACCCCGTTCGACAATTCCTCGTGTCCTTTGCCCTTTAGAAATTCATGTAATTTTTTGCCTCCTCTCCCACCCCTCTGCACCACCTCCGCCGGACACGCCAATTTTCCCACGGACCACCGTCGCGACGATCGAGAAATTTAAGGCCGAACCGGCGGACGCGACGCGAAGCTGTAAAACACGCGGCTGTAATGTTGTAACCAAGCTGCCCCGGAGGCCGCCCCGCTCGATCGTTACCGGGCGTCTGCGCGCGATATTCTTCTACACAACCGACTCTCCGCGCGCTTATTTTTTTTCTTTCTCCTTTCTTTCTTCTCCCCCTTCGTTCTTTTTTTTTTATTTGTTTCCTTTTCTCTCTTTCTCTTTCCTTTTTTTTTATTTGTTTCGTTCTCTTTGCCTCTTTGCGTTCTTCCTGCGCTTCTCTTTCGTCATTCTTTCGTTTTTCTGCTAGATTGCCTCTTACTTTTCTTTTCCTTTCTCTCTCTCTCTCTCTCTCTCTCTTTCCGCTCGACTCTCAGCGATCTCCACCGTGCACCGGAATTTCATCGCGAGATTCGACAGTCGTTTGAAGGTGAAGTTTCCGAAAATGTGGAAAATTGGAGATTGGTTGTGCGTTGCGGATCGATTTGTATCTGGCTGATGTTAACAATTTTGGGTATCATTTCGACATTGGTATTCTGACCAGTAACAGTGATCGATATTATATAATTGTGGTATCGTAGATAACGGACGAATCAAAAGCATCGAACTCGACAAACAAGAAAAGAAACAATAAACTCTCGCTGCAACGTCAATCAACGATACGAACAACAATTTCTTGAATCCGTACGTTCGCCAACGTTCATCGACTCGATATCGTTGAACTGCAGGGAAGGAAAGTAGCGTTGCTCTAATCCCCTGACAAAATCCGGCTGACAAAAACGACGCAAGCTCCACCTTCTCTTCCACCATGCTCCAAGATCCGCCAACCCGAGTCACCGATAAACCAACCAGTCACGAGTTCCTCGAACGAAAAGAATCAGAGTTCCACCAGGTCCCATTTCATTTACGCGTGTCCCTCTCGAGAGGACGCAGCTTGTTCTCCTTCTCTCTCTTTCTCTCTCTTTCTCTCTCTTTCCCACCTTACTTTAATCCAACTGGCCTTCGCTCGCTCGCTCGCTCGCGGGCAATTTCTTGCCACGGCAAGACACGAGAATCAGGCAATGCTCTCACTGCGAGCGAATGCAATTCAAATGCCGTTTCCGTGGCCTGGTACTACGTGCTGGTTCGCGCCGTGGAGGCCTCCGAGTCAACGAGAGGTCGTTGCTAATTGCGAGCTCGATCCTCGAACACGGTCGGACGGAAATGGAGAAGAGTTGTCGCGGGGACGAGTTGTTGCCGCGGCCCGTCGCCTCGCGTTTCTCCGGTTTCCGTGCTCGTTTCGCTGAGCACGGCCTGTCGTCGTCGTCGTCGTCGTCGTCGTCGTCGTCGTTGTTGTTGCCCCGGCCTCGATGCAAACCTCGAGGCTTCGTGTCCAGCAGTCGTCCACGATCCACTCTCTCTCCGCACGGAAGATGGTCGTCGTTGTCGCAGAGCGCGTCCACCGTTTCCGTGGTTCCTCCCTCGGCTCGGAAGCCACCGATAAATCGGGGCTCTCGCGGAGCACACGCCGCCGCGCGAGTGGAATTCGAGTGCGAACGAATTTGTTGGGGCAACCGGCTAACACGGGCCCCGAGCGCTGCCCGTAAATGGGCTTACAACCTCTCGCCGAGTAGCCGGCCGGCAATTAATCGCGCGGCATTAAGCGCAAATGAACTTTCGCCCCGCTCCACCTCCCTCCTCCCCCCCCCCAACGCCCCCTGATTCGCAGCCGAAGGGAGGAGCGCGCGGCTCGTTGAAAATCGACGGCAAGATTGGCGTCGCTTCCGGCTAATCGATCGTCAAGTATCCCCGGGCCTGGCTACTTCCAACGATTTCCGATAATACTGCACTCGGCTTGTGTTGGCTCACTTTCCTTTAATCTGCTTTCCCAAAACGGCTGCGTTCGCTACAGTTTGCGTTCGTTTCCTTAGAAAAACGGGGAGGGGAATTTTTTGAGCTTGTTTAGTTTCGCTCGATTTTCTCAGTTTTCTCGCGGAGGATCGGTGGATCGGATTTGTTCTTTTCGACGAAGCAAATTCCCTTTGGATTTCGAAAATTTGCTCACACCCGTGGAGATTGTCAGCCTACTTTCCTGCGAACTGAGTTTTCGAAATCTCTAAAGTGGTACAGGGCAGTAGTTCCCAACCTGTGGGAAATAGTACTGGTAATGGCAGAAAACACCAAGGAAAGAGGTTAAAAATAAGAAACACAGAAACAAAGTTATAGAGTTTCGATTTGAAATGTCGTCAGATTAATTTGAGTCGTTTGATCATTCGACCGATCTAAGAAAGTAAAAAAACAAACAAACTTTTCTGAGGGCAGGGGATACTCGTAAATGAGAAACCTAATCAAAAAGTAGAAAAAAAAGTTGGGTATACCGCTGGTATGAGGGGATGAAATTCGTTTTCTGTTCCTTTTCGCGAGGGTGATCGTTTCGGAACGATGGGTCGATCGAGAAATACATACGTACAGAATAAAATCGCGATACACTGGGATTTAGCGGAATTATGTTGCTGATACTTTCTGCCATTCAACGGAAGTCCTCCGAGGACCCACGTCACGGATCTTGACAAATCGTTCTATCCGTCCTGGTGTTCGTGCCAACGAGGCCTTAACGATCGTTTAACGATGCTCTGGTGTAAATATTCCAACGACTTCGCAACGACAGGTGAGGAAATCGCAAGGTCCCACTGACGGCTGAAAAATAGCACGGATAGTTATCAGTCGTTCTGATGGATCTGAAAACGAAAAACCTCTCGCAAATGGAACACTTAAGATGGAGAATAAATCTATTTGTTTAATAACACCGTTTTTTTTTTTCACTTTGTTCATGGGTTTGTAGAAAATTTAAAAATTCCGCGTTACGAAATGTCCAAAGTACAGTGCTCTCGATAACACGCAATCCAAAAACAATTTTCTACCAAAGTTCTGTCCTTCTAAATTATACTTTCAGGAAACGCGAGTTCGTATAAAAAAATTCGCGGTATTTGAGTTTTTTTCTCTTGCATTTCGTAAGTTACGAAAATTTTCGTACAGGAAATACGTCTCGTTCTTTTTCGCTGTTCCGTTGAATGCTTGCTGGTCCTCGGCGAGCGTCGAGACGAAAATCCGTCCGGAGAAAATGCACGGAGCGAGATCGGAAGGAAAAGAGAAATCAAAGGATCGTCCAGCGGCGTAAGGGGGCAAGTTTATGGTTCTCCGTCACCCTCGACGAGGAGCCACCATTCATTAATAGCTGCAGCCCGGCCCGAGTTAGCCTGCTACGACGTCGTGGCAGTTGCCCGGACCGTCGCCAAAGCTCGGCCGGCTTTATGGCCGTTTAATTGGCCGAGATAGACGACGATATATTATTATGCTAATTTTCAAGGAACTTCGCGGCCACGGGAATCGTTACCGGGAGATTAAAGGCCCTATGTGACATCGCACCGTTAATTACCGCATTGAACACAGACCGCACGATGTTAGCGGCTTATCCGGCCTTCCTGGACTATTTGTTGTCTGTTTACACGGGACACTCGACGCAACGCCTACGTCGAAAATGCAGGAACGCCGGGACAGGGGAGATTCTCCTTCTAATTATCTAAGCGGGTCCACCTGTGCGTATCCGCCTTGTTCTTGAAACTTTCACACCGATTGTTATCTCGCGCTCCCCGTTGGCAATGTATCTGGAAAACGAAGAAATGTTTCAATGGTTTGCAGAATTATTTAGTACTTGTAAAATGAGAAACTTTCGAGAATCTTTACTCTTTCCCCCCCCCCCCCCGAGTTGGAATTTAAAAGCGAGAAATAGTTCAGGGAATTTATGCAACAGTGTAACAAATTTTTACGGATCCTTGTCTCTCTTACAGAGCGGAGCTCAGTTTTATTTTAATGTCAGTTACGAGATGTAGAATTTTTGTTACGAATAAATGAATCAAGATTGAAATCGCAGAATTCTTTAGTCTGAAATCCTCACTGTGCCTCGCTCCTTTTAACACTTTATTTGCCGAAAGTCTATTAATTGGCTTTTTTTCATGTCAATCGTTATCGATCACTGGCCGATTAATCGGCTTTTCGGTGGTCAACGGTTATCGATCGATAGCTTACTAATTACTTTTTAGTTGTTGTTTCAGATGGACGATCAGATGGATCCCGTTTTTCTCATGGTTAGTAAAGCGTTCGTATTTTTACCGTCACTTATTAGTCAATGTGTAATCATCTCCATATCTTTAGAAATAGAAAAAAATTTTCACCGTGCGAAAAATGAATCGAGATAATGGAATTGAAGAATTTTGTTTGGATAATTTGTCGGAACTGTAGCAGTTGTAAAAGATAGTGATGACGGTAGGCGACAGCGAAAATTCTATTGACGCTTTCTCACAACTCAAATCGACTCTCAATTCCATTCCTCGCGCGACTCTCTTTTTTTAAAAAAAGAAAAGTGCTTCACATGGCGCTTCTCCCACCATATTCGTATTTTTCCTCTTTCTCGCTACAAGCCATCTGTTACAACTTCAGCTAAAAACAATGATTTAAACCTACGATACTACAAAATCTAATTAACTAGATTTCAACATCGCCGGACGATTCTTGGCGATCGTCCCTGTCAAAAGTGTCTTCCCTCCTCCTCCCCCCTGCGAATTTACGTCCCTCCAATAAACCGGCGGCAACCTTCTCGGCGTTAAATTCCTATTAGACGGGGGCTAATGGTAATTTGTAAAAGCCACTTTTCTTCCGGCCACTTTACTCATAATCAACGCGCGAAGTCCGGCCAGCTCCCGCCCGACCATTATCGGTTTACCTTCTCGACCCACTTGCTTCCGCCCGGTGGTTGCTGGCCAAACGAACGATCGCGTCTATCGAGGTCAACGATTGCCGCTCGTTTCTCTCCCGCGGGAATCGTTCCAAGAACGTATCACGCCCCTGTCGCGAGCCGGACAATTTTTTGAGCCGCGAGCCACCTTTTCTTCTCGTCTCGTGGACAACGCAATCTGTGTTCGCTGTTTCAGGGGAGGCGAAAAACTTTCGCCAACTCGCATCTGTATCAATTTATGCCGCCGACAGCGCGGCCGATGATAACGGAAGTATCTTGGCTATCGAACGAAAGGGAGATAAACCGCCTGTGGTGTCTTCGTTGTATTCGTGTCGATGTTTGAGAATCTTTATTCGTCGTTTCTGACGAGTTTCCTGGAGCATATTAGCGGGATTATTTAAATATATACAGTGACGGTTATTATTTAAATATATACGGTGTAATTCTATCAATTTTTAAGAATTGTCGATAATTTCAAGTTTCGACGTGACTTTGTGAAGAAGGACTCTACAGCGATCCATTCTTAAGCTTCAACATTGACAGTCATGACTGAAAAGTAGAAAAGAAGACACTCTTAATCGTATCTCGAAAGTTGCGAGAATTCAAACGCTTGTAGAAACATTGAAAATTTTTTTCCGTGACTAACATCTATCGTGGAAGATTGAAATTGCCTCTTCGCAACAAAATTCTTTTTTCTGCATAAGTTTCTCTTTCACTTTAAAATTCGCTGTACAATTTTTTTCACCATTTTATTCAACTTTGAATATAAGGGTTAGATAACAAAATGTTTGGATTTCTTGAACTTTTGTCGTTTCGAATTAATATTCAACGTTCAAAAAAATAATACAGAGAAAAAACTGTGCATAAAGAAAATGTTTCAAGCTTCAAAAATTTTTCGAATGCTCTTGCACGCATTTGAATTTTTACAGCTTTCGAGAAAAGGATTATCTTCACTTTTCCACCCGCCAAGTCATTTCTTCGTAAATTCATCTTCGAAAAAAATGAACTCACAAAGTAGAGGCTTCATGCTTTAAAACGAGACCAGATAGATAATCTTTCATTACAGAGTTGTGTCAGTTTAAATTAACAATAATTTTTTACCATCATTGGTGCAATAATCTCCTGTACAATATTATTGAAAAATTTAGCGCGTGTTAAAATTTCAAAGGAAATAACGACTTTTTAAAGTGAATAAATGCTTTATTCGTTGCATTATTTTTTAATTAAACGTTTGTGAGATATTTTTATTTCGCGGAAGAGAATATACGATGAAGCTTCTTTCGACCAATTTGAAAATTTAGAATGCATTGTATGCAAAGTGTATTAAATTCAATGCACTGAGAGTGTGGATAATTTAATAACAACTTGGCGAGAAATAATTAAATGAAGCGAATTATTAAATTCGTTAAATAAATCTCCCGTTAGGTCGAACACAAAGTCAAAGTTAAAATCGTTGCTTTCTATAAGCGGAAACTCAGAAATACTTCAGGGTATGTGAATTATTCAGTAGTTGCAATAATGCTCGATGATATAATTTATATTGTACGAATGAATCATTAAAACTCTCAATATCGGGATAGTTTGCAATTTTGTTTCAAATTGCGCTTAATATTCAGAAGATGTAAATGATTCAACAGCTAGAAAAATATTCAGCTTCCTTGCGGTCAGTTAAAGCATTAAAATAAGTCCTTAGAATTTTATTTCGGTATTGGGAGAAACTTAAATATATTATAGAAACAGATGAATAATGAAATTCTCCATTTTAGTGTGAACAGAAGACGACATATCAACTAGCTGAAGGTTCTACTCGTTTCCCTGGACCTTAATTAAATTTTCAATCTGTTGTAAATAAACAATATTTCAAATGTGCCACTCTTGCATTAAAATGTATACCAATAAATAAATTTTCATTAATCGAATCTAATTCATTAATCGACCTTTCTTCTCTTCCCTCTACTATCCAAATTGCAATTTCAACAAGATCTCCAAGTTCCTACACCAAACGTACATATGTAGTAAAATAAATAGTTAATTATCCGAAACGATTTATACCATGAAAAAAAGGAAATGTTAAAAAAGGAAAACAGTATTGCTGAAATTAAAAGACAAATTAAATATTATTAAACGTTTCGAAAGAAGCGAAAAAACGTAATGTTAGAAAATGTACAATTAGCTGCATCGAAAACAATGGATCGGTATTGTTAGAATTTCAAAATAACTCAGATAGTAAGAGGAATTTCCATCTGAATGGGAGCTTGAAAATAGCAAACGGTGACAATTGGATCAAGCTGTGTAGGTACATACAAATGGATCTTGGACCATTAATTCAAGAGAAAGCTCTTGAATCGCGCACCAGCTGAAGAGGTCATCTACTGATTATTATACCTATATGTTCCTTTACGTAACAAACATCCGTATTTGAAAACTTTTCATCTCTGATTCATCTATGACACGAGCGCAAATTTGATTCTTCCAGACCGATCGAAAAATCGCTTATCCCAATTGTCTCAAACTTCTGGTTCGAATAATCGGACGTTCTACTGTAGTTTCACACTTGGACTATCGTCACGACTATCACCTCCACGAAAATTCCGCGAAGACAGTGAATTCCGTGGCCTCACCCCCCCCCCCTACCACCCTCGTTTCGCGATTTCGTCGTCGCTTTCGCGCCCCCCTCCGTTGAAACAAATTGTTTGCACGGCGTCTAGGGTGGCGTGTATTCGCGGCCCCTCGAATGAGTAATGGCGGGCTGGCGGCCGACCGACCGAGTGAATCTACGACTCCGAAACCCTTTGGAAACGACCGTACTGGAACTGCCAACTGGAAACTGGCTGAGGGGCTTTAACGTAACGGAGTAACCGCGATTGGCGCAGATGGCGTGGCCCTAGCGTACGCACGCACACACGCATGTCACCGTTTTGCCCTGAGTGTGCAACACACACCCTTACGTCCGACAACACGCACAGAAGGCTTCGTCCCTGGTAAAGCATCGTCCTTCGCGAAAACTGCCGCGCGCTCCAAGTAATTTACTCCAACTCTTTCCCGATCGGTGGGCAGCAGGTGTTCCTCGTGAACCGCGGCTTTCTATATATATATATATATATATATATATTTTTTTTTTTTTCTTGTCTCCCGTCTCTGATCAACGGGATCAGCGGCCCTTTTTATTGCCCCGGATTTGAAATTAGCATTTTAAGCCAAAGACAGCGAGGCCGTTCGCAGTAAACCTCCCCCAGAAGGGCGAATGATTTATGTCACGTTCGGCTGATTGAACGAGACGTTGTCCAGAGGATTTGAGTCTCCGTGAATATCACCGGCTAATGACACGTGCCCCGATGAACTAGAATGAACAAGTTTAGATATACAGGAGTTAAACGAACTTTCAATTCTCATCGACTTGAAATTCTCTGAGTCTTGTGAGTTGTTTTATGTTTCTAATGCCGGCGTCACTAGTCGTAACACACGAGGACGTATTTCGATATAAAATGGTCAAAAAATGGAATGTTCAAAGGCACGGTAGACAGAGTTTGATGGCAACATTACGACGAGGAATGTTTTCAATGACAATTTTCTTTAATGAAATAGAACTGAACGGAATATATTCGAGTTCAAAGATTTCATCTGTATAAAAAAAAAAAAAAAAACAACTAATTTTATTCGAAATTGACCAGATACCGACTAGATATCAAAAATTTGACAGATCGTTTTTGGGAATCATTTGAAACAGGGTAAATATTGCAGAAAGTTGAAGCGAAGCGTTGGAAGAAAGAGGGCAAATTTCAAGCGAATGAAGATTCAGCGCCAAATTTCTGTGAAACCAAAATTCGTCCGATTCCAAGCGATATTAAGGTAGATCCAGGAAAATCGAGGATCGCCGCGAACGGACGGACAGAATTGAAGGGGAAGGAAGAGGGGACAGGTGATGGCCGGTGAAATTAATGGACGGGTATCACGTGTAATCCTGTATAGGACAGTAAACAGTGCCAGGGACTCCCTTTCGCATTCTTATATAACCATAAATTATGATCAAAGCCTATGGGGGTCGTGTATTCCCCTCCGGGGGATTACCGGTGGCAAAACGAAAGCGACGCTGTTACGTTATGCAGCCGCGGACCGAGCTACCTTGCTTTACCTCTTGTCACTTACTTTTTCTCGTCCCTTGTTCCTTTTCTTCCCTTTTCTTTTTTTAATTTTCTTTCTACTTACATTTACCCTCCATTTCCTCCGCTTTAATTGCCACGGCGGATAGGCAATTACGCCTGGCACGATTTAAACGAGCCTTGATCGAAAGACATTTCTAATTTTCAATCGAGCCGATATTTCGCTAGATAGACAGACATTCGTATCGCGTTTAATCGAGAAATTAGTCCGTGAATCGTTCGAGGCCGAGACGTTGCAATCGGCTTCTCCTGCGACTCGTAACTCTCGGGATTTTTTTACGCTGCCCGGCGTCACGTTTTCTATTAGCAGCTGGTCGATGCAGCAGCAGGAAATCACGTTAGCTACCTGCTCAACGTTATATCCGTTATAACGTTCGCTTCGAATTGTCCAACTTTTGCGCGCTACCTATGAAACAGACATCTGACAGAGTCAATTTAATTATCAAGTGGAGATCGGTACACTGTATCTTAATTAACTTATTCCTTGGCTTATCTGCGAAGTATACACATATGTACATATATACACATCCGTCCCTTCATTTAGGCGGAGTAAAATTCACGCGAATGAAAATCGCGTAAATAAAGTCCAAAAAACAGACGGAAAGAAAATTAGAAAGAAAATCATATTTATTTCACGTAGGTTAACAAAAGAAATTTAATAACAATAATAATGACTGATTATTATTATTATTAATGAATAATAATAATTTCAGGAAACAAAAAGTAAATTTCATTCGATATCACTATCGCTACTTCAAAACAATCAACATTTTCTTTTCAACTGGCACAAACTCATTATCCTCATCTTCGAAAAGAAGAATTTCACGACCGTCAAGAGTACAAGCTACACGCTTCAAAAAAGTTATACGATTTTTATATCGTTAACGATCGTTGTACGATCTTTTCTTACGAAGTTGTATTAACTTAAATTATCGACAATTTTTCATTGTCACTGGTACAGGTTATGCTCTTCGTTTCGCCCAAACGACAGAGAAATCGCGAATATTCGTGGCCAATCGAACGTCATCTTCGGATCTGTACATTTTCACATTGATCTCGCGCGCCGAGGTCACGTAGAACGTCGGTCGTAGCATCGACCAGAGCGTATTACGTGCGCGTCGCGCGCGGCCATTTGGCTGCAAGTGCCCAGTCGCGTATCTTTTGACCACGACAGGCCAGTATCTCGCAGTTAATGAACGCTCAGCCACCGACAACGGTCCTGATAGACAGAGACGACGATACGGGATTATTAAACGCTGGTACGTCATTGCGTGACGTCGGTCTTGCGGCATTGGCGCGTGGCGCCTCGGGTTTCTGCGTAGCTAGCCCGGTGGTGATAGCCGAGGTAGGAGGTAGTAGGCGCGCTGCGAACCGACGATTATGTCACTTCGATAACGAGGATGGAAGGCGGCCGCAGTCATTTGTAACGTGACTCTGCGGAAATCACGGGGAACGAGAGAAACCGGGTAGCTTTCTCTCAACCCCCCGTTCGCCTCGCCCCCCACCGTATCCGCTGGATCCAACCTGCTCTGTCCTCCCACCCCGTCTTTCGTCCATCGACACGATTTATACACGCGCGTGCTGCGTCAGGTCTCTGCTAATGGTATTAGCGTCATAGTGATGGTTGATGCGCTGTGTGTCGAACAAATATGTATTTATTGATTTCGACGCGTACGTGCCGGAGAAAGGGGTGAACTGGACGAACGACGAAGAAAGCGTCGAAGAGAGAGAGAGAGGGGGGGCGGGGATGAAAGAGGATGACAGAAGAAAAGCATAAGAGTGGGACAAGAGATGGGAAAAAGGTGGGGAGGGGAAACTTTTGGAAGGAACGTTTATCCGTGGCTCAGACGATTTCAGAGAATCGGGAGCAAAGGGTTGGCGGCCGGCTAGAAGCCCGAGTGGCTTTCACGCTGGCCGATATTAATGGCTTCTAACCGACTCGAGCCAAATGGAATGGCTAACGTGTAAATCGAGAATGTTTGCCCTTGAGAAAGATAAAGAGAGTGAGAGAGAGAGAGAGAGAGAGAGAGAGAGAGAGAGAGAGAGAGAGAGAGAGAGAGAGAGATTCTCTATGGTCACGCCGTACACGAGTTGTCATCGGCCGCGAAAGGGATGTTCGTCTTGCTATCTAGTGTGTCGAACGATGGAAAATCTCAGCGCCAACATTCAACCCTGTACCTAACGTCTGCCGCGTTATCGATAGTCAACTTTGATACTTTTTACCTGTAGTATGACTTGCAGATGACGTTCCTTTTCAAAAAAAAAAAAAAAAGAAGCAGAGAAATGATCTGCCAAGGATAATCGTCGCAATTTGAGAAAATTGTAATTTTACGATCCATTTTTAAAATAAACGATCGCCATCACAATCGCCACGATCATTTTGAATTACGATTTTCAACACACCCCCGATTATCCCTTGAATCGAGTTGGAGTTCGAGTTCGAGTTCTGGGAAAGGTGTTGCCTTCGAAGGGCGCGATGAACTCGACAGAAAAGGGAAGACACACTTCGGCGGAGGTATAGAGTGGAAAGAACACAGGGGGGAAGGTCGAAGGAGTACTTTGCTGTTCCGACTGCAGCGAGAGTATCCAGAATGGTAAACGGACTCGTGTCCATTAATCACGTTTATAGCGGGCCACTGACGCAAGTCACCGTGTGTACACGTTGTGTAAACGTACACGTGTTCCCTTTTCGTTTTGGCCTCCTCTTTTTCTCTTTCTCTCTGTCTCTCTTTCTCTCTCTGGTCCTGTTCCTCCTCTCGTGGCTATCGCTTTCCGCGGGTTCGAGCACCAAGGCTTCAATCGGCCGCTAATGCGAGTATTGGTTCTCAGGTCCCATTCAGAGGAGAGCGCGAATGGTTGTTCGATGACGTGGCAGGTAATAGTCTCCGACGATCGTGAATTCTTCGGGGTTCCGCGCGGTCTCTGTATGACCGTTGATATTTTTCTTGAAGTTTCTTTATTACGCGAGCTACGTGGCGCAATGCCATTGCGAATTCTTATTGAAAGAAATCAGGGAGAAAAGATAAAGCGTGCAATATCAATGGATTGATTCTTATTAAAAGAAATTACGGAGAAGAGAGAAGGCAAGGAGGAAGAGACAAAAATAAAAGGATAAAATGATAAAAAGAAGTAGATGAAAGATAGCTCCTAATATAAAGTAAATCCAAGTGAATTCTGCGATAATGTAACATAGCAGAACAATTCTACGTATTACATGGTGATTAAAGAATGAAAGTCACCCTCCACCTGCGTCGAAAATATCCATCCTCGAAGCCAGGTTACTCGCTGTTGCTGGAAACGCTATCAGGCTGGCGAGCGAGTTGACAAAGCTACGCTCGGTCCTGCCCTCGGGGGCGATAAGTGGCCCGCTGCCTTGACGGTTGTCCCGCTTTAGAAAATCGGGATCCGACGACGGGACTCGTTTCCTCTTCGCCCGGGAGGCGGTTGGGAGACGCGCGAATTTTCCACGCTCGTCGACCCCGGACAGAGATACACGCGTAACACGCCTGTCAGTCGTCGCTTTGTCGGCGCCGCGCCGCGTCGATGTTGTTTTATTAATAAAATTCATAGAGAGGCCCCAGGCCTGGGGTTTTAACCACCCCAAGGTCGGAGGGAGAGAGAGAAAAGTTTGGCAGCCGTGAAACGAACGAACGAACTAGTCGAAGAAACGAGCGGGACAAGGGAGAACGGCGAGAAGGCAACAATAACAGTGACAACTCTGATTCAATAAAGCATAATATCTGGACGAGGAGGGTGAGAGGAGGGCGTCCTTTCGACGCAGGAGGGGGAAAAGCGGAGGAGCGAGGGCGGCGGACGCCACGACACCGAGGGGTTGCCATTGATATCAACATAAATCACAATAGGAATTTGTATTACAGTTACAGAGGCTGGTGGATAGGAAATAAGGAATGTAATAAAGAAAATGGTCGACCCGGAGACGGGGGAGGGGAGGGGAGGGGTGTCCGATTCCGAGTCGGAGGGTGCGAGAGGGAAGAAGAAGATCCTCGAGCAGTCGCCTCGGTTTTGCCAGGAATATTTTTCCGGGATGACTCGTTCAACATCCGCGTATTGTGCTCCTCTGAATGGAATCGTTTCGAGTGTTTTCTTTACTCTCTGACCGATTCTTTTTATCTTTCTTCTTCTTCTTTTTTGTTTTTTTTTTCTTTTTTTTTGACGCACTTCCTAACGGTCGACGAATTTTTACTCGAAGCTTCAATCGTGACGACTCAGAAGGAAGGGAACAGTATTTTCCTTCTGATCTACAGAGGGCAAGCCTCTCTTTACCAAAAAGAGAAACAGTGCAATCGACGTAGCACGCAATGTGGCACTCGTCGAACGGGATTTTGATGTATCTGCGGGGAGGGAGGGGGTGTAGGATAAACGCGGGATTTATCGGTTACGCCGGTACATTTATAATTTACGACAGAGTGTCACAGCCGTGCCGGCGTAACCTTCGAAATTTTGCGCCAATATTTGACCGCAGTAAATCGCCGATCGTCGACCAACTTTCCTTCAAACATTATCCCTCATGCCGTCCAACCGCCCCGTTGTCGATGGGATAAAACTTCCCTTATCCTGGCCTGCAATGCGAAACGAACATTTTGCATTGCAAAAAAGGGCTACGACTCCACGGATCAAGGTTGAATAACGATTCGATCGCACAGAATGAAAGACGATTAAACGGACGATTAAGAATTAATATTTTTATTAGCCGATTTCTCTTCTTTCTCCTCTGTTCGCGAGAGAGGATGATCTCACGGGGTGGTAAAATAGGTTGCGTTTGCGCACAAACGTTGGGAGAAACCAACGTGCAGAAGAGACAGACGAAGAGAGAGAGAGAGAGAGAGGAGAGAGAGGAGAGAGAGAGAGAATGGAGAAAGCGAGCGAAACACAAACGGCAGAACCCTTCGTTGCCCCCGCTGCAGAAACGAGACGTTCAGGAGGGCAGCGTGGAGAGGGGTTGGAGGGCTCCAAGGGCTGGGGGAGGGGGGGAGGGGGTTAGTTCAGAGGCGAGGAATGGGGAATTGTAATGAGCAGCCCGACAGTTACAAATGACAGGACGGAATTCGCGAACTGCGATAGAACCCAGCTTCTGCCTAAAGGCCGCTTTACACGCTCCGGCGGAAATGTTTCGTCCGTTGCAGGGCAATTCGACCTTACCCAAGGTCGTAACTTCATCCTCTTCAGCACGTTCCATCGCTAATATTTTCACCTATCTTTCTCTCTCTCTCTCTCTCTCTCTCTATCTATCTCTCTTTGTCTTTCTCTTCTGTCTGATTTTCCCTTTTTAAGTTGATAATTCGTACATAAGGGGCAATTATAAAATTCGTTTCAGATAGACGTTCAACACGGGTTCAACGACAGTTTCACTTTGTGTATTTTCAATACAGTCGGGCCTTTGAAACATTTTGCTCCTTGCGTGAGATGGTTATTTACTAGACAAAGTTGAACCGCATCGATACTCGCTTGAAACAGTGACTTTGGACAATATATGATCAGACATCGTATTTCCATTAATCGGACATGTTACAAATCTCCTTTTCAACGTCGGTTGCTTTTAACCCTGCTACAATTTGTCGAATTTTTATTTTTCACCGCAAGATTAAAGAAACTTTAATCCTGTTCGAACGTTTCTCAAACGTTCTCAAAAATTTTTTAACGACAGTGAGAGAGAGCGGGAGGAACGCGAGGGGAAGATACGTGGCACAGTTCGACTAAATCATTCAGCAGAGTTTCTCGTCGCAGCTTAAACCGACTTGTCCCAATATACAAGATCCATCCGGGGAGGGGAATGAATTCACGGGCGTATAAATCGCGGAAACTTGGGATGATTCACGCGTTCCCCCATTGTCAATCTTCTCGTGTAAACTCACCGAAACGCGAGACAACCGTTTCTGCGCCGCCTAATACGGCTAGGGTAAAGCGTAGGGAGAGGAACATCACCCTGGCAAGTAACGGACTGGTGTTTGCGCATTCCAAACGGCTGGGTCCCGTGCTCCAAACGATAAGGTATGCCGCTAACGATGCCATGGCCGCGCGAGTTAATGCGACGAGGAGAGAACGACGACTACGACGACGACGACGACGACGACGACGACGACGATGACGACGACTACGCTGTTCGACCCGGCGAAACATCCTGGTCCCAGCACCTACGAGGAATTCCGCGATTCCGTCGGGTGCCACAGCCGGCCCAGACATTCCGAAACTGTCGGAACGAGCCGTGGAACGCGCGCTTATACGCGATTAAACTCCGGATGATGGAGGGAATTTCCGCCGGATTATTTCGTTTAATCGTACAGACGATCCCGCTTCACCCGGAGCGAGGATATTCCGGGAGTTTCTTGTTACGGATTGCTGCAAGGACTTTTCGAAGGATGAAGGAAGATTCGAGGCGTTTGCTTCTTTCTCGGGAAAGTTGGTGGTTCGTTGGTTGAATCGTCCAGATCGATGATTACGAAGAGCAGAACGTTGATTAATGGTAGCCAGAAGAAAAGATCTGACACTCTGAATTGGTCTATTTTAACAGATGATTGGACCCCTGCCAGTTTTCATTGAAATTAAAACTCTTCGCTGAAATTAAAATTTTCATTAAAAAAACTTACAATCTTCGTTGAAATGAATTTTAATTATTATTATTATTAAATTATATATATATATTAATAGATTTTAATTTTTGTTTATTATATGAAAATAAGACCTAGTTGATAGGATTGTCAACCTCATTTCGCAATTATCATAGGTACATTATTACATATATAGTTGTTTGTTTGTATTCATCTTAAGCATCCAATGATTTATAAATGTCACCGTATGTCGGTAAGAGTTTTGAAATCGATTTTTAAAATAAAACCTAGTCGATATCAGCTTCATTTCTCAATTACCGTATGTACATAATCACCCTCATTTTACAGAAAAGGAATAAAGTTTGTCAGAGTGATGGACGAATAACGATAAAGATTATATAGATTAAAAACTGTATTAATTCTTAAATAAAATAAAATTTAAAATAAAAAACGACGTTACGGGCACCCCTGTTGTATTTACATTTATTCGTAGTCATCTTAAGCATCCAGTGATTTATAAACGACAGCGTATATCGATGTACGAGTCCAATTCCCGTCCCTGCCTCGACACTGGAACACAATGGTTCCCTAAAAGCCGACATCCCAAAAGTATCCTTCATCCCCGCGAGATGCGCCGTTCTCGAAATAGCGGAAAATTCTCGATAACCTACCCTACTTTTCCGGACGATCCGGAAGCGTTTCCTACCCTGGCGGAGGGGAAGCGCGCGAATAAGCGAGCTTGAAGAGAACAGCGGATCTCTTTGGCGAAAGAAGAGGAGGCGAAAAGGAGGCGAAACGTCCAACTCCCTCGGGGAACGGAAGCGACGTCATACGAGTGGATCCGGGATCTGATTCGGATTAAACGGCGCGAGGAGATATTTTGCGGGCTGGCTGGCGAAGAGGGGGAAAAAGAAAGAAGAACGAAAGGAGCAGACACATTCTAGATCCCTGTACGCGCTATCATGGGACGTCCCGCGAACGCCAAGAGGTCATGGTCACCCGTAAGGATTTTATCGGCCTGGATGCTTGCGGCGACCCCCTAATGCGCCCCCGCCGCGGTTTCCAAATAACTTTATTTTCCCAATTGGATGCGTCCTGTTCTGCGGATCACGCAATCGTGTACCTTGGACACCGATGGTGCGTTTCTACTTTGACGAACGACGGGCAATATTTCTCGGAATTCGTCAGCCTTCGTCTTTCACACTTTTCTGTATTTTCTCTTCATTTCCTTTTTTGTTTTCAAGTTTTGCGCTAGAATGTACGCGGGAATAAAGTTTTAATATATAGAATTTCTCAGTGAGTTGAAATGCAGTGATCTTCGAGTATGTTTCCAAGAGTAAAAAATAATTAACTCTTTCGATGTTTATGTCGTGTGTAGTCGTCATGTAGTGGAAAAAATTTGCGTCGCGAGAGTAAAATTTAGGTAAAACAAAGAGCATACTCGTAATTCCGAAACATTTTAGAATACTTTAAGACAAAAGTGAAATTGTTATTAACTACAGTTATATATATATATATATTATGTTGTCAATTGCAATTATATATGACTTTTTTATGAAACAATACAATTTTGTAATAAATATTTATAATAAAATATTCAGAAAATGTATGATTTGAAAAGAACAACTGGAAAAATCTTGTCGTTTTATTGTAACTTATTTCAATTTTACAGCGAATGCACTTAACTCCGCTGTTGTCGAGTATGCTCGTCGCAGGTTAGAAATAATCATAAGCACGTTCTCAAAATGAAATGAGGGAACAACGGGGCCCGTTATAAACAATTTCATTTATCTTGCAATATACATTTCCTTGGTATAGTTGTACATTTTCGCGAGAAGTATCGTTCGATGGAAAGTCTGGAAGAAACAATTCTTTTGAACAGGCTCGCATTTATCATCTGAAATTCAAACTCCTTGCAGATTGATGAAGTTCTCGACCAGTCAGCTGAGCAGCGTTATTATTCTTTAACGGCACACCTGTTAATAGCGTGGTAAGCCAGTCTCCCATTTACGATTGCAAATAATAATACCAGACAGAAAAGAAATTCTATAATTAACTAGAAGAGAATTCTCTTGTACAATAAACATTACTACGCTGATCATTGATCGATTCTACTTTTGTAAAAATTTCTATTTTGTAGTCAGCGCTGATCAGAAACACAGGCTTATTATTATTAAACGATATAAATAAGAAATCCCTTCTATAATTAACTAGAAGAGAATTCTCTTGTACAATAAACATCACTACGCTGATCATTGATCGATTGTAATTTTTGTAAAAGTTTCTATTTTGTAGTCAGCGCTGATCAGAAACACAGGCAATTTATTTATTATTAATAAACGATATAAATAATCATTAACTCTACGATTAATTTTAACGCCTTTTCCAACCTCACAAATCCTATTTAATTAATTTTAATCTCGCAGATTACGGACGAGATATCTCTTCAGACAATATCCTTCGTGGTGTGCTGCGAATATTTTTCAACTATTTCCACTGATTTCGATAAAAAATCAATTCGTAAGACACGAGCTAATCTTGACTCCTTCGCTGTTACGAACAATCTCGTGAACGAAATTTCACCTCGCGAGATATCTCGTTACAGCGAAGGAGTCGAAGAAAGTTTCATTCCCGAGTTTGCAGAGTCGATCATCGAACGTCAAATGTTCAAAATTCCGAAAAGCTTCGTTCCACCATTCGAGAGAGTTAAGCGTAAAGCTAGGTGTAAATGTAGAAACGAGAGGCCAGAGGAGAACAAACTCGGTGGCGAGCGCATGGTGGAAGAGGGCCAGGCCAGCAGATCTAGCGTTTAGCCCCGTTGGAAACAGAAAAGCTCGGATGAAAGCAAGAGGAAAGAGAGAAGCGGCGAGGGAAAGAGAACAGAGAGCGAAGCTCGTGGACGAAGGAGCAGGGTTCGGTAGCTAGCAATATACGGGAGACTTAGCCGTGATAAATCCTTATATATGAGGCCGCACCGCGGCGGCCCTCTATATGAAAACTCCCTCCGGAGCACCCCACGGGATTACCCTTATACCTCTCTCTGGCCGGGAACCTACACCCAACGGGACCCGAGAAAAGTCACTGCTCAGCGACGTGGACTAGCGGCTAGAAATAGAAAACAAATGAGAAGTCAACAATTTCGTTCGCGTCGGTGGGGCGGAGGGGAGAGGATCCCTCTGCGTGGGTAATCGGTGTAGCTGACAGCTGTACGAATATCTACATACGTAGGAGGGTCTGGCGCCGCGTTGCCCGAGGCATGCGAGCCTCTGATAAGCCTGGCAATGGCTAGTGAAAAATTCCGAAATAGATTTCAGGATTTTCCTTTCAGACGGCTGTTCCTCAGGGGCTTTGCCCCGAGGCCCCTGAGGAATGTTCATTGAGAACGCCGGGGGATTCCCGAGGAATTTTTCAACGACGATTCCCTTAACAAATCATTACGCGGAAGTTTTGAAGATATTGGGTGGTCCGCTTGGGTGGTAAGGAAAGGCTTCTCTGCTTTGCTCGGGAAACGGCATTGAAACAGTGGAGTTTTGTAAAAAGATAAGACAGAGATTGACTACCGGCGAGACAATGGAGGAAAATGCGGCATGCGATGAGAGGGAACGTATTGTGCAAACGTAACGTTGAGCTTCAGTTGGAAACGCAACTGCAAAAAAGTGAAATTTGGATACTTTACTTCTAACAGTTTATATGTTTCTCGTGTACTACTTGATGACAATTAAATTTTCCACACAACTATAAATATACATGATGTAACAGTTAACACTTAATAACAATTAAATTTCTTGCACATTCGTAAATATATATAATACATGCTGCTGAATATTTCACGGACTAGATGATACCGCCATTACTGAATTTAATCAATTTGGCTTAAAATTGCCTTTCCGATATTAACAGTTCGTAATAGTTACCACCGCAATATAACAGTTACTACTCAATATTTCACAGGCCGGATAATATTACCGTCGCTAAATTTAATCAATTTGGCTGAAAATTGCTCCTTCAATATTAACGCCTGTGCTTCCTTTCCTCCTGCAACCATTTTGGCAACGAGAAGATTTGGCTAAAAAAGAGGAGACCGGGCCGTGCCGTTTCACTTCCGGGGCTTAATATCCGCGATTCGTGGAAAGTGACGGACATTTGGTACATTCTCGTCGGCGAAACACTCCGGCAGCGTGTTTCCCGGTGCGTTTCAAGTTATAAAGATTCGTATCGGCGGCGATAGTGATTATCCCGGATGGCGACATAATCGTTACGTCGTTAACTCTTAACGGCTGCGTAAGCCAGTAGCATCGCTGTGCCAGCACAAAAGCGAGGCCGAGTGGTACATATTTTGTTTTATTGCGTCGCGCGCAAGTAGTCGTGCCAACACCCTAAAGAGTGTTCTCCTCTCTTTCACCGTCAATTAAGCGCGACGTTTACGCGCCCTCTAATCAATTCCACGGCCCCCTCGAATGACCGCGGGAGAGAGAGGGAGAGACAGGGAGAGAGAGAGAGAGAAAAAGTAGAAATAAAATGGAAAAAGCCTCTCACTGTTCTTTCCAGATATTTTCTATCAAAGCTGGATAGAGCCTTCGACGTTCCGCGATTTTTCTTTCTTCTTTCTCTCTCTTTCTCTCTATATCTATCTACCTATCCATCTATTTATAGAGGAAGGATCGATCGCTGGTCTCTCCAACTTTGTCAAGTAAAATCGCATTGAATCATTTCGCGTCCATTTCATTAACCACGTCGCTTTATGTGTACGACTTAATATACGAACGTGTAAAAAAATCGTCTAATTGTCTTTGTTCGCGTTTTTTGAGAAAAATTTACACGTTCATCGACAACCGATTCCCAACAGTGGTATCGGGAACAATGCGGGGATATACATTAAAGAAATTTACACGATAATACGACGGTGCGGAGTGCGGGGGAGGAAGGGAGAGGGCTCGGCTTTGCAAGGATTAACAACCGAGCACGACAAAGAATTTCATAAATATTTAAACAAAGCCGAGGACCTCGGCTTCGAAGCTCGATGCGCGCGATGTGCACCACCGTGTGTGCCTGTGTGTGAGTGTGTGTATTTTCGCGGTTCAAACCGATCGGAGAAACCCCGGGCGAACCTGCGTTTTTCCAGCCGCTGACCACCACCGCGTCACCCACTCCCCCTCCCCACCCCACCCCACCCCACCCCACCCCCTCCCCTCACCCATCGAGAACGCAGCGACGCGATTAAAAATTAGCTGAAAATCCGATATCGTTCATTACATCATATCCCCGCGACGCGATTGTTTTTATTTGATGCTTCAACGCTCACGGTAGCCGTTTTAAATTATAGAGGATGCATTCGACGCGGCCGCGCGTGTGAATTCGACGTTTTTATTTGAAAGCTGATTCGCTTTTCCGTCCACCGCTGTGTGTGCCGCCCGGTGGCCGGCTCGCGCCCTGCGGCCACCTTCCCCCTCTCCCTCCACGCGGTCGTGTGTGTGCGTGTGTATGTGCAACCCCTCCGGCTGGCTGGTGGCACCGTTGAAAATTTCCGCGCTCGCTGATGCGTATGACGTATACGTAGAATATAAAATGCGCAACGTATTACCGAACAATTGCCAGCCGATAATACATTCGAATAGACGTCAGTGCGTGTCATTATTGGTTTCGCGATTTACCCGCCAAGTTTTCCAAGACTCGTCGCCCGCCGACGAGTCAGCCGCCCGCGGCCGCTTGTTCGAACGAAACGAAAACCACGGTCGTCGACGTCGCGCGAAAGAAACACACGAGAGAAACAAAGGGGAGGCTCGAGGAACGAAAGAACATGGAAATCGGCGAGATCGTTCCGCGGAACGCGGGGGATCGAGAAACTGGCGCTGGAAAGGGTAGACGGAATTAATCGACGGACATTATCAGAAAAATTACCGAACCGTGAAATTCACTCTGCGTCCGCGTTCGAAACACTTACGGCTCGTAGAAACGCTCTGGAATGGGATGGAAGAGAGCGATCGCGGGGGGGGGGGAAGGCCTGGCCTCGGGACGTAGAATCAAAAAAAGAAGAAAAAAAAAAAAAGAAAAAAAGCTGCGTGCTCCGACGAGAGCAGAACAAACAAACAAT
Source organism: Frieseomelitta varia (assembly GCF_011392965.1). Classification (NCBI taxonomy): domain Eukaryota; kingdom Metazoa; phylum Arthropoda; class Insecta; order Hymenoptera; family Apidae; genus Frieseomelitta; species Frieseomelitta varia. Next base: position 810,591 of record NW_025109978.1, on the reverse strand, counting down.
CGAACGGCAAAAAATAAAGAGAGATAGAGAGGGAGGGGGGAGAGAAAGAAACAAAACGGAGAACGGAGAAAAAAGGAGGGCAAAAAACGAGCGCGGGGAAAAAAGGGACGGAATGAAAAAGAAGAAAAAAAAAAAAGAAAAAAGGAAAAAAAAGAAAAAAGGCGGAGAACATCAACGCGTAAAATGTTTGCCGTTGCGACGGACGAACGGTTATCGCGCGTTGGCTGCGATTTTTGGTACACGGATCTCGCTGGCGGGAGGGTGGAAAATCAGCGGCAGAGAGGGACGCGGCGGCCGGGGCGCGGAACAGAGAAGACCCGCGTGGAAAAACAGAACGGAGCGACGGAACAGGACAGAGTCAGAGAGAAATCGAACGACAATAATTATCGTGAAAACGGAATATCTCGCTGGATAACGAAGGGATGCGTCGGGGATTGGCGGCGGAGGGAAGGGCGGGCGGCTTGAAGCAACGGGGTGGGACAGGCCAGCCGGATGTCATTCCCGGTCGCGTCGTTTTGCGCTGCGAGCGAGCAACAGAGACGGCCAGAAGGGGCGGGTTGGGGTGGCAGAGGGCAGAAGGGAAATGGAAAGATCGGTGAAAAGAGACACGGGAAACGGTGGCGAGACGGAAACGAGAGACGGAACGAAACGGAGCGAAAGAGACGACGAAAAATCGCTGGAACCACCGCTCTCCGATTCGAGAGCCGAGGGGGTGGGATGAGTTGCGCGCGATAGTAGGCGGGAGGGGGGAAAAGGACGGAGGGAGGGAGGGAGGGGGGGTCGGTGTGCCGTTCGGTGCACGGCTGCCATTGTGTTCGTTATAATTAAAAACGCGATTCGCAATTGCAAATTGGAAAATGGGAGAGCGCGTACACCGGCCGGCGTGTTGTTTATGGGCTGTTCATTGATTTTTATGCGACGAAATTAATGACCGGCCCGCGATTTCGGGGGCGTCGCCGTATAATCGGCGACGTGTGTGTACCTATGGGTGCCGTTACGCGTTCGCGCTCGCTCGCTCGTCCGCTTGCTCGCGTAAAAAGGCCGGAAGGGATTCCGGACAAATGCAAAATTTGCAGCGCGCCAGCGAATAACCCAACGATCGCCGTGCCGAGGCCAACCGGTTGCCATCGATACCTTATTTGCAGATACACCGGGCGCTCTCTACCCCACGGGAACCCGTGGGCCAGGGTTAAATGATTGCCGACTCGTTTCCGGCCAGCACTTGCCGCCAGAGTATTTTTGATTTCACGGTTTGATAGAAAATTTGAGTTTGTTTCCAGCGTTCGGCTCGCTCCGCGAGATTTTCCACTGCTTTGTTCCGCGCTATTTTTTCCCCCTCTTCCCTTTTCCCTCTTTTTTCTCTCTCTTCTTTTTTTTTTTCTTTTTTTTTTGTTTTTCGCGGGCAATTTCGGTGAAACGATGGCGAACGAAATGTGAAATATCATGATTGGAATATTTGTTCGTCTATTCGCGCGTACACGTGTAAATTCGCGGACTCGGTTAAATATTTGCGTTTATATTATTAAGAGGTGCCAAGTTGAGTTTTATCGTCGGGAACTGCGCGCGAAACATAAAAAAAAGAAAACAAAAAGAATGTTCACGACCCACGTGCGATAAATAGCAAACCCGGTAGCGACAATTTCACCGTTATTTCGAGTATAACGCGATTAAAATGACAAAGAGAGGAAATCGACGAGTTGAAAGATACGACTCTCCAGAGTGGCGAGAAAATACCTCGCCTCGTCGGACGAGCCAATTTATCGAAAGCAACGTCTAATCGGCGAAATCTGTAATTTTCAGAGAGAGAGAGAGAGAGTCGCCAGCATACATTTAAACCCCTTTCGGAATTCATCAATTTCACAGAGATTTCTCTAGTCTCTAGCGGACTCACAACACCCGGATGAATGTTTACTGCGCGCGGATTGCGTTTGGCACGGGGCGGAAATATTACACGGGCGTGCATTGTGCCACAGGCTGCTCGGATATCACTTAACGAACGTTACGCACCGTGCGATAAGTTTTTATGGGAAACGACCGGAGTGGAGCGGAGCCGGGCGTGACCGTGTTGATTAATAGAACGGGACTCGGCGGAGTTTTTATTGGCTGAAGATGAGCGCGTCGATGCGCGATAAAAACGCGATAACGCCACGGTTATTATTTCCGCGGGAGATACATCTGCGCGAAACGCATCCTCTTTTTCTTTGATATTGCACGGATAAATCGCGCGCACTCTTGTCCAATCCCCCGCCCCTCCCGCTGTCAATACATTTTCCTTCGAATAATATTTTACCCGAGAAGAATGCTCGATCGTCCGTCGATTCGTTCCTAGCTAATTTATCAGAAAGTCGAGTGAACTCGTTTGACTCGCTATATATTCAACAGATACATGCTTCGTCGCGCGAAAACTTTCTCGAGTCTTGGTTAAACCAGTCAATGCTCGAGCAACTTGAAAGCACCGGGGTCGAGAATTCGTGATTTTCCAACTATGCATTTGCTGGCTTGACAGAGGTACAAATTGATAATCTGTTTCAACTGTTATGCTACACTTCGATTAATTATTCATTTGAACTTAGGTTATGAATTCAAACGACATCCAGTTAAGAAAGTTAAGGATACGCACGACTAGAAACACGAGGATCAGCTACTTGAATTCGTACGACTCGACTAATCCGAACCGCTTATTATCATACGATACGACTTCCAAGAATACTTTACACTGCAGAAGAGTAAGTCGATTTGAAGAAAGATCTTGAATTCGAAAAATTCCATTCTTGATTTTACGCCGTTCGTTACCGTTTCGACAACTCTTGACGCTTCTCGAAACACGCTTCTTCGGAGAGAACTTCGACTCGCGAAAGGCCAACTCGAACTGATTTGAATTCAATCCGAGGATCGCGCCTGCCAGACAATCCCCGGAAGAGAGACAGATAAATCATAATCGTGACGATGAAGAAGACCATTCCGGGACGAGCCGTCGTTTAAGATCTCTATTCCCTCTAGACAGCGAGGCTGCTGGCGCCTTGGTAGCGGTTTCTAAGTAAGCACAAATCCGGATGATGCGCTCGTAAAGGCGACGCTCGCGCCTCATCGGGGATGAGGAGCCACTCGGACCTGAAAGTGTCTCAAAAGGGTCGGGGAAAAGGTGGAAAACCGTGGTCGTCATCGAATACGCGTGATTCTCGTTCACGTGTCACGTTACGCCGTAAATTTACGTCCGGATGGCCAAGTTTTACGACTCGCCCTTACCTTTTGCCTCTCGTGTCCCACGGCTGGACACGCCTGTCCTTCGTACGTGCGGCAGGACACGTATAAATACGCTGTTTTGCTCTCGCTTGCTCTCGGCCCGTCAGGATGCTTCGTTTTATTATATCGTAACCCGTGGCGGCGACCTTACGGTTTTCTGATTGATAAAACTGCCGGCGGGGCCGGTCGTTTCACTGACCATGTCCCGATCTCGTACCGACGGACGACGTTCGGTGATGCTCGTGTCGACACAAAAATATATTTCTTGCTGAAATACGTGTCCGAATTGATCGGAGGTATGCTCGAGAAACTTTCGACTATGCAATTCTCCGAGAACGTGGATTCTTGGGAATCGTGAGAAATTCTGGGGAGATTTATAATCAGAACTTGGTTAAACGTTTGAGTCACGTTGTACTCAACTGTCTGGATTCGTTGGTTTTCCAGTTAATAGCTTCGTGTAATTTATAAAAAAATTATGAGGCACGATTCAGTAGATCTTGTTTTAAGATAGTCACCAATTTTAATTTAAGTCGAGGTTTCAAGTTTTTGGCATCTCAATTGCAATACTTTCCATTATATCAAAATTTTCGCTCTGAACCTGAGTACCTTTTGGAAAAGATGAGTTTTTGGAAACAACTCTGGATCCGAGATGTTCACCTTTCGTCGTAAGAAATAAATTCTAATTAACGCAAGTGACCGTAGTATCCATCAACGGGGAAATCATTTTCTGCGATGGATCTTTCGCGAAATGGCTCTTAACGAAGGGACCTCGTTGATGGTCTCTCGCCAGCCTCTGCAATAACGTCGAATATCGTTTGCCGATACGATACGTTCCACTCTCGTTCAGATTCGTTTCAACACCCCCTGGCCACGGTGAAAAATATATCGCGCGGCTATCTGCGGGAAACGCGAGCTCCTTTCTCGTGGCGTGACGCCGCCGAAAAATTCAGGATCACCGGAAGTGAAAGGCGACCGAAGACGCGGCCACGTTGAAAGCACTTTTCGCGGCAAATGTCCCGTGACGGCGAACGGTTCGCCACCACTCGTCCCTTACATGTCCACCCCTAAACAAATTTACGTTCGGCCGAGGGAAATAAATGTTCGCCGATAGCCAAGCTCTTACGTATTCGGTTGGCGGGATCGTGAAGAAAGCCCGCTGTATTTTCCACAACTTGCCGTTGTACGGTTCTGCTCGGTTAACCTTCGTCTGACTCTCCATCGTGACTGTGCATCTGATTTCCGCCAAAGCAAATCCTTTTCCCACTTCTTGGGAAATTAACGATTTTGCATATACCGTCGAAGAAATCGTTCGTTCAAAGATCAGTTATCGTCGCGTCAGGCGATAGGCGAGCACCGGTGTAAAATTGTTTATCCTAACGATTCTAGTGATTTTGAAAAATTCTAAGATTTCGAGGTTCCAAAGATCTTCTATTCGTTATTAAATCGATTGAAGTTTTTTGTCTAAAAATCAGAGTTCTTCCTTTCGTGACATGTTGACACTTTTGTGCATCACCGTGGCAAATGAAATAATCTCTGTTTAAAGATCTTATTATCGAAATTTTCCATCTTCGATCGATTGCAACGAGTAAAATTTCTGAAAGTCTGAAAATTTTTCTGTGATCTTTGCCAGGGATAAGTGAAGATTCCGTTTGAGAAAAGAAATAAATCCTCGATCGATTGGATAGATAGATTAAGTTGATTTCATAACAGAAGCATTTCTTCTTAAATGAGCAGGTTTAAAATTCCTGGCATGGGAACCCTATCTTCGTGAGACACGTTAGGTCCCTTCAGTCGAAGGTGATTCATCTAATCTAAGAATCTCGTCGTCCATATAGGATTTCTCCTGGTGTATCGGATGTTTTCGACCTGTTTGCAAGGGAACGCGTGTTTTCATTCGAAATCGTACTCAATCATGGTCTTGGTACTTTAAATCTTGAAAATGAATCACTCACTGGATATGTGAAATCGTCACTGACGATCTTAATTTTACGTTGAGTGTATTTTTGCTTTTCTTTTTCAATTTTCAAGGGAATTAGAATTGTACTGAATTGAAAAGAAAGACGAGTCTCGGCTGTTCCTCCGAAAGACTTTTATATCTCAGAATTACTCAGCTGTCACTTGTCTATGTGGGACGATATTGTCAAAGTCGAGGAAATTCAAAACCATCGCGATCTAATTTATACCCGCGAGAGGCAGAAATTTTCGACAGGCGAAACTCAATTCGCGAGTGGAATTATAATTTTAAAAGTTAACGTGCCCCCGTCGAAATCGAATATTTACGTGACGACCGATTTCGATAATTTGATTAGTCAATCTTTTTAGTACGATCGTGATCATCAGAAGATGAAATCAAATGTACAGTGTCGCTCTCCTATATTTAACGCGACAATAATTCTTTAAAAGAACATTGAAATATCCTAAAGTCCACTGTGACACTTGTCTGACAGTTACATCGTTTTGCTATTCCAACATCGAACCATCATTTGCCAGCGGTATCAATCGCTCGATGCGAAATAAAAATTCTCAAAATAGAAGGGAAGGAAGGGGCAAGAGGCGCGCCGCAGTAGAAAAGGATAGTCGGGATCCGACGCGAGTGGTTCGAGACGAGAGAGGCATAACAGCAGCAGCAGCAGCAGCAGCAGCAGCAGAGCCACGGACGATTAAAGCGTAGTCGCATCGGCCCGGTTTGAAAAATACACAAAGGCCCGGGTGACAACCAGTCACGAGTGTCGTCGTTGTAATGCAGTCGGCCCGCGAAATATCGGCGGGGGCCGATACCGATTTTAATTTGCCTGCCTGACTACCCCAGCGAACCACGTGGCCCACGGTTCACGTATAATACATACACACACACATACATACACACGTATCCGCAAAAAGAATCGGCCGAATGGACGTGATAATTATTATATCCTCGAGACAAAGAACGGACACACCGATGCCAGAATCCAGCTACCAATCGACACCGGATCCGCCGATCCTCCAACGTGCGCACACACGCTCGTGCGCGTACACGCGTTTTTCTACCTATGTACGTACGTGTGCACGGGAACTAGCCCCGTATGGACGACGTGCACGTCCAACGAACGAGGCTGGACTTCTTTGATGTTACACGCAGCGATGCGAGGCTGCCCGGCAAACTCATTTTCTGAAGCCTGTCCTCGGCTGTCCGCGGACCCGTCGTTCGGATTACGTATTTTCCATTTACCAATCGACTGGCCTTTTCTCCCTGTCTGGTGGCGTCGCTTGACGTACGTACGTTCGGTTACTTTATAACGACACAAAAAAGCGATTCCAGACACACGGCCATCCAGGTGGAGAGAGCGGCACTGGCAGCAGGGAGGTGTAGGGGGGTCAGATCGGGAAGCACGAGGGGTGGGAACGGTTCTCTCTTGTCAGGAACTAATTAACGGTAGACGTCGACGGTTCTCCATCGGCGGAAAGGAACATGTCACGGTTTATATTCAGACCGCCAACGGGTCCAGCCGGCCGGAAGATTCCTATCGTCGGTATATAGATTTATCGGGGCAATTGTTGTGTCTCCCGCGAACGATGCCACCAGCCAGACCGTTTTCGGCCTTCCGCGGCACGAGCTAACATGTTGCGTTTGCTACGGAATTATTGGCGGTCACCGAGGATCCATTGTGTCCTCCGTTTCTCGTATACGCTTCGATTAAAGTATCGTTTGATGTATCATTACCTGATGGATAGAGACGCCATTACGCGATACCGACACGCGCGATTAAAGTAGTTGAAATTTCAATGCTCTATTATCCTGTAAAACTTCGTCTTTGATCTACTGTTACGTTAATTTGTAACACCGATTAAAGTAACAAAATTTCAATATTGTTATGCTGATTTATAAAATCAACAGAATTTCAATGAACAGATTCCTCTACAATCTTGTAAAAGTTTTTCATCTATTGTTACGTTGATTTGTAATACCGGCTCGTTGAAGTGATGGAATTTCAATGAACAAGTTGCCCTATAATTATATAAATCGGTCTTGCTTTCGATTTACAAAACCGACACGATTACAAAGTAATAAAATTTCCAACGAAATTTCCAATTGTTTTACACAATTCCGTAAGCATCGTCTTTGTGATCTCTGCGAACACTCTGTCGCAGCTAATATCGTGCTACGGTGCTTTCTCTGCTCTCGCGCAATCACGGTTCCTCCCTCGACGAAAATGACTGGTATTCGATCCACGTCCGGTCGTTTTTCCCACCGCATCGATTAGCGCCTATTTATAGTAATTTGGCGCGGAGCCCTCGAGTTCGCAGAAGAAAAGCCAGCCGAAGATAAGGGATCGTCCTTGCCTCTCGGCGCAAACCGAACCGTCCACGCATTCGCAATCGTCCACGAGCGATGGATCTCTCTCTCTCTCTCTCTCTCTCTTGTTTCTCCCTCGTTCCACACTGTCTCCAGCGCACTCTCACCTCGCCGCTCGATCTTTCTCTCCCATTCTTTCCCTCCTCGTTCTGGGCACGCACGGACTTGCGGATTCGCGTCATGCGGCTACCGGGAAGCCGGCCGACGTCCTGCATTGCGATGCGACGTGGTGCACCGTCGTCCGTCAATCATCCAGAGACACGTCCCCGTCATCGCGCACTCTGCATGTAATATAACCAAACACCGGATCGTATATACTCGATCGTGTAAACAATCCGTGTTTCTGCCGCCCTTTCGAATATTTTTTTCGTATTTGTCGGGGGGGCCCGCGCGCTGTTTGAGACAGTGGTTCGCAAACTAACACCGATTTCAATGGTAACGCGAGCCGCACAATGAAGACGAACCTGTCAGACACTGACCCACGCGTTGGTTTTTATAAACTTATCATTATATACATGAAAGAATTTTAATTATTTTTCGAACCCCTCTTTTCAAAAAATGTTCAGAAAATTACAAGTGTTCGGTTAGAGAGCTTAAATGTGAGAAATAAATGCATAATTGTGTTTTATGAAGGATTTATGACTTGGTTATGTATACATATAGGTATTTCAAGTCTTAAATGTTATACGAGTTACTTGCTTCCAAAAAATTTTATATAGCGCTTACGATTAAACAGATGTAATAAACACTAAGAAACACGCTAGATCCTATTCTCAGAATGGGTAGCTTTGCTAGTATTTTATATAGTAAAAGAGAGAACAGACAATAAACAATATTAAGAAATAAAATATATATATCTAATGTATAGTGCAGGGGTGAGTGGACATAATGTCACCCCTTTTATATCAATTTTTTCACGTCGACATTTATTTTTTACTCTTCACTTGCAAAAGTAAAAGTTGTAAAAAGAAACGTAAACTTTTCAGAGGATTCTAAAAGTGAGACCCAAAGAAAAGTATATTTCAACCATCCTCCCCTTCCCCTTTCCAAGTGACCCTACTGACTTAGTGATCCACGAACTAGTACTGAAAAAAATAGTGAACAAAATTTGACCTACTTCTCAAAAAAGGTTCGCCGTCACTGTGCTCAAAGAAAGTTGTCACAGCTTGGAACGAGTCCTCTAGTTTTAGAATATTTCATTTCCCGTTCTTTCTCTTTATCGCCAATGGAGTCTATTCGCAGAGAATTCGAGTGAAATTGTACGACACAAAACAGCCATCGGCCGAATTTATCATACAAAGTACAAAAGAATCAAAACTCAAAAAAAAAAAAAAAAAAAAGAAAAAGACGAAAAGATAAACCTAGCTCCTAAAAAGTACAAGACAAGAGTTACCATGGTAGAGGCATCAGGTTGGAATAACAGCACGGGATACATTGGTACATCGATTAAATCCTCAGTTTCTTTCGTTTCATTCGCTGTAACTTTTAATCGCGTTAGAACCGTTTCCTGCCTGTCCGGCACGAGTCCGGGGAACGTTTATCTGTCACTTTGTATCGAAAAATAGGGCGAAAAATAAACCGGAGTTTTCACGCTCAGCCGACGTTTTGAGAACACGCGTGTCTATTGGGCTCGACCGATCGGCTGGCAGGAATGAAAAAGGACGAGGCAGGTGACGTACAACGCTCCAGGTAATTTTCCATCGCAATCGGGGAGGGAAACAACAACAACAACAACAACAACAATAACAGCAACAACGTATTCGCCGGACGACACGGGACCATGTGTAACCGAATATTGTCATGAACGATCGAGCAGCCCCCGGAGCGGGGAGGCTACGTTTCACCCCTTTTCATCATCCGCTGCTCGTCTTTTTTCGCCGATGCTTCGGGGATATATGTACGTGGAGCAACAGCTCCACCAGAGGAACGGAAGACTGTCGGCCCGATTGAACGCGGCTGACACGAATCGCTGCAGGCAACATTACGGTAAATTCGCGCGACTCGTTCCCAGCTCGCGCATACTCGCCTCCTGCCTTGACACAATCGACGTGCATTTAATTCGGTACCTGTCGTATTTGTACGCTGTAATCGGATATTATGCCGGTGGACGGGGGCAGACGGTAAGCTCCGCGCATGTTGCATGCATACGTTTTATTTAGACGCTCCGAGGCTTGTGTATTTGCAACGGGGAACTGTTAATCGTTCTGTTTCACCCGTTACCGATCGCTGCGCCCCCTCCACCCCCACCGTTTCGTATCTTGCAGATGGGCACTTCTCCGTTCGTTTTTCCTGCGATCATTTCGCCCTCGCTCGTTTTTACGCCGGCCTCGGCGCCCGATTTTAACGATAAATAAAGCACGCGTGACGCGGGAACGTCGATACTCGTACAGATTGATCTGGCAAAAATACGACGAGATTATTACTCTCTCGATTAATATTGTCGATAGTGTAGAAGACGTAGAAGAGTTTCTTTGCAAACAAACTCAGACCTAGATTCGAGATCTCCAAAGAGTCGTCATCGTTTTCATCTACGAGTCAATTTCATCGCGTTGGATAAAGGGAATCTTCAACAATTTCGAAAACTCAACTCACTCGTGATCTCGATCTCGTATCGCTCGTGGGATATACGACCAGTGCCGGCGGATCAGCCGCCACGACGTCGACAGGTTCCCAAGCACGAAATCATCGTCGATCCGGTAATGATACCCTTTGTCCGTGATCGTAGCGGCGGAGGCGAACGAGAGGACAACCGCGAGCTGTGGAACGACGAGGGGGACAGGGGAGAGAAAGAAAGGCAAAGGGAGTGACTCGCGGTAAACGAGAGGAAGGCGCTCCAAGTCGTAGCTCCAAGTGGGAGAGGAAGAGAGAGCCTCACTCTCGGAGATGGTATCGGATTGCGGGCGAACGGAACGTTGTTACATTCAAATTAGAGTGGACGACGGTATGCGTGGCGGAGAGTCGCGTCGGGTCGTTGTCGTCTCGATGGTAGGACGGCGGGACCCGGTGTGTAGGGTACCGGGCGGTTTCGCTTGCACACAGCGCGCGCGGCGAACACGAGGACTTACGGACGGTGGATCGTATTCAAAACAGCGGGAGGCTCCCAAGCCCTCGAGCCGTCATGCGATCTTGTCCTTCCACAACGACCGGGTCCCATCGCGCTCCGTCTCCAGGCGGAATTTCAATACACTCGTATATTTAACGAACCCTTCCTCGCCCCTCCTGCTCCCCGTGGCCCCGTTCTCCACCGAGCGTATTCCTTATCCTCCAGGCTTCGGTCCTTTTCTTTCCTCTCGTCTTCGAGAGTCGCGCACAAACTGTCCCTGTTCCGTGCTCCTCCTCCTCCTCCTCTTCTTCTTCTTCTTCTTCTTCTTCTTCTTCTTCTTCTGCCTTTTCTTCTTCTTCTTCTTCTTCTCGTCCTCTGTTCGCCTCACCGCCACTTCAGCGTCTTCCTTTTTCCCTCCGCGGGCTCGGAGTTTCTTCGGGATCGCCCGATACCTGGAGAACTCGTTCGCTCGGCCGCGGAATCGACTTTTTATATTTCCCTGCCGCGAATCCAACACAGGTCTGCCTCGAGCCGAACGCCGCGATTTATCGCCGGTTAAACGGCCCTGGCCCACGGCCACCTTATCCCCTGCTGGAGCAACTCTCGATGCGAATCGCCGCACCGTCCCGGTCACTAGTTTCCCCTCGCGAAAGAAAAAAAAGAAACGTATCGACCAGCCGCTTTCCGACTGATTCGACGGAAAATTTCACCCTCACTCGAGGGTGTGATTCGCACCACCAACGAGGCATCATTCACGTCTTTTCGAGAAACAACAAACTTTAGGTTCGTTGTGTGTCATGATTGAGACAGTTTTCTCTTTGACTCTCGACCAAATTGACTACGAATTTTTCAATTTCGATATTCATAAATCATCGCAAATTCCAAGTGAAATTTGTTCGGGCCAAAAGTGCGTATCAGTTGTGACATGGATACGTTTTAATCCAACGCGGCAAATTGCAAAGGTTCAAACATTTATGTTAGAACAAAGAGATTTGAGTCACCAAACAACCTATATATTTCAGTCGTAACAAATGCGTGCACGAAGGATATATGGAACAGAATCGTTTGAAAATCCCACCCAAGTGAATCTCATGAATAGTGACAGGAAATTCGGTCCCGACATGTCTCCCGCTCCACAAAGTCATTTGGAAAGGGTAATCAAAGACCTATTACAAAAGAGAACTTGGAGATTAGTGAAAACAATTAAACAGTTAGTCAAAGAAGTTGCAAGAAATTGTAGCAGAAGTTGTATAAGTAGTTAAGTTGTGACACGAGTCCTTAACAATGTTAGAAGAACAATTTTTGTCGCAGCAATTCAGTCACCGTGGTTTCTGATTGATTCGTTTCACTACGTGTCTGACTAACACGTTGCAAATCTACTGCTCTCAAGTCTCAACTCCCAGCTCGTCATTAATTATTCTCAAGCAATCAAAATAAAAACTCCAAGTCGACTCCAAGTCCTGCACAAAAATTTCTTCGACACATAATCCACACGATCGAAACTTCTTTTTCCTCCCGAGTCAAAATTCGTTCGATCTTCACGATGTGTAAGGGGAATAGATGCGAAGAAATAATAAGACGCGACGAGCAGAGGCACGGAGGGACGTGATCGCAATGCGAAGGCACTCTCAGAAGAAAGTTCGTCGCGTTGCCGTTTTGCTATTCGGCCATTATCCGTGCGTTGCCCTCCCCGACAATTAACCTGCGCGCGTTACTTTGTCCGTCTCCTCCTCGTGAAATCCGTCTGCTGCTCGCGTGCCACGAGTTTCCGCGAAATGGAGGACGCGGTCTGCATGTCGTAGATCGACAAGGTCGTTCCTTCGATCGATGTTCTCGTGTTCGCCGTGTCTCGCCGACGCCGCCGTCTGCGATGCTTCCGCTCCTGGCATATTTCTCGATCCTCCGGCCTCCGGTTTCCGCGCAGACACCATCGTCATCCAATGACGCTTCTCGCCATCGACTCGTTACTTCTTTTTTTTCACCCGTAACCGCGACGATACGTTTACTTACCGAGTCAACGTGTTACCCGAAGAGGAGTGAACGAAGGAGTGTGAACGAGCGTGAATCATCGTGGATGGAATTTGTTGGGATAACGTCGATTTAATCCTTTCGCCACTGAACGTCGATTTAATCCCCACGCCAAAAAGTGTACACGTTGATCGAATCGTTTCCCGAGTCTGTCAATCCTCCGTTTTTGAGGCAGAACCTTTTTTTGAATTTTCTGGCACAGTATGTTTCTTCTCAAACAGATTTTAATCTTTCTAACCTCAAAGTTTTGAGAAATTAACTACAGCTATAGTCTGTAGTCGGCCTTTCCCGGATTGCAATAGATTGAGAAAGACTTTTTTCTTACAATAATTCCTTATCGTATAAATATTCCACTGTCGAATTTTTTTTTGAATTTCCTGGTATAACATTTTCACAAGGACCAGGAATATTTTTCTCTTTTTTTTTTTTTGCCATGATATGATATAAACGTTTCGATCGGATAAATGGGAATTGGATAGAGAAATAGCTGACACATTGTATATTATTATGAAATAAATGAACAATTCGGTACGTCCAAAAAAATCTGTCGTTTCAACACTTTAACAAACTCAACAAAGAACAGTTCCATGCTCTTATATTTATACTGCAAAATGTCATAAATATAATACTTGTAAACAAAATTAATAATGAAATTAATAATTCAATAGTCCTCGGGAAACGCATGGATCCTTTTTCAAACGTCACTACACGTCAAGTGGTTAACAAGAGTGAAACTTACTTTTCGGCTGCCCTCCGTCATCATCGCAAAAGGATGAACTGGCGAACAATCGAGAATCGAACGATACGCTTACGTAGCAGCGACGTCACAAAGTTCGGAGCAGCTTGAGAAATGCAAAACTAAACCGAAATGCACGGTGTCTCGCGGAGACTGACTGTCGGAATATGCATCGCGCAAGAACTGGGGAAAATCCGAGCAACGTCGACGAAGAATTGAGAAGAAGGAGAAATCTCGCGAGAGTTATCGTTATTGCCCGATATATCACTGATAACCAGGATCGGCAGAAATTTGAGAAGATTCGGCCGATTTATCGACGCTTCCCTCCTTCGACCTACAACGAGGGAAAGAAATATCCTTTAATTATCGACCTGAATTCTTCGCTTCTGCCGGATTAATGGCACCAGCCTGAATCGAGCACGATCGCAACGAGCAAAAAGCACGAGAAGAAGCGGCGAGAAGCTCGATCGACGCGAAAGCAGAGGGGCAGATGATAGAGAGGACAGAGGAAGGGGTTGGCGTATTTTTCCCCCCTCCTTTCTCTTTTTGCGTTTAAACGCGAAAACGAACACAGTTGCCGTCCCGACCTCCGAGCGTATTTCTGACAGAGAACATTACGAGTTTCGGGAGCAAAAACGAGCGGAATCGCGTCGGAGGAAGAGTGACGCCCCTCGAATAAAGTATGGCTCTGTTTACCCGGAGCTAATGGCCGTCGGATCGACCATCGTCTACCGCGTAACCCGACTCACTACTGCGGTTCCTGAACGTTTTCTACGTCCACTCGGCAACCAACCACCAACGAACGTTCTCGTTCCTCGAAAACAATAGAAATTTTCGTACGAGAAATCCACGGTGACGCGAATTTGCAATTCCTGGCCTTTGCTTCCAATCGCATTTTTATTGTCTGATTATTATTCTACAGAATTTTTCTGGAGAATATTCGAGGGCTGATGTAAAACACACGTTCCGCTATGAGGCTAAAGGGATTCGCGAAGATTTTGGATTAAAAATCGTACGGACCAGAGGCGATAGATCGCGACTGTAGGTGTCTCGGAGATCCTCAGCGGAGAGAGTACGCCACGTTCCAGGCGTTGTGATGTCTCTGTCCAGCGGCACTGGGGGCGCACATTGTCTTCGCCTTCATCTGGTCACCTCTCGACCCGCGTTTCCATACGATCACGTTCGCATTTCTCTGCTTGGTAGCTAGCGAAAGCTACGAACAGAAAATCCCTTGCGCAGATGCTTCGAATCGGCATGTCCAGTTTCCCTCCCTATCTTCTAACAAATTTTTAATTTGAATCGCCCTCCCTATTTTTTAACAAATTTTTAATTTGAATCGCGTCGGCAACAATTTTGAAAAATATTTTGCGCAATATTTTTGTCACGGCGCATCTACCACGTGCTGTTTTTTTAAACCGACTCGTTCGTCTCCGGAGGTGGCAGGAATTTGCATAATTTTACGGCGTGGACACGCGCACGCACACACAGGGGCGATGATAATTCGCGGACGGAACGGCGGCCGCAAATTCCTACGCCGGCCGACGAAAAATTCTCAAACATTCATAAATTCGTCGGGACGAAAGTTGACCTTGTTTTCGCAGTACGTCATCAACGCGTTCCGGCCTGGTGGCGGCTACGAGAGAACGAAAGAGAGAAAGAGAGGAAGAGAGTGAGAGAGAGAGAGAGAGAGAGAGAGAGAACGAACGAGAACGAGAGAAATGAGGACGGAGAAACAGGAAAGGAAGAACGGAGGCACGCCGTTTGTTTATAACTTTCACTGGCAGTACGGGCCGAGTCACCGAATGGCAGAGGGCTCTTTGCATAACACCGGCTGCGACGAGACAAATGGCGATCGTTTGGACGCGAAACGTCGGAAGTAATGGTTGCCCTTCTGGCCCTCTTTTTCAGCTTTTCCAGGCCGGCGTTATTGTCCCCCCCCCCCCCCCCCCCCTTTTCCCACCCGTTGTTCCCGAGCACGGAACAAAACAGCGCGGCCGCGCGTTGTGTGCTCGGCCAGTTGCGAGTTCGTTCGTCGTTCGCGTTGCCCCCGAAAAAAACCGCGCAACAAACCACCAAACAAACCATTTGTTATCTATAATTGCGATGGTAACATTTTTCTCGTTACGCCGGCGCGCAGAATTAAAAATATGGAAATACGGTGGACGTATAACGCTGGCCCCCGCTGGCGTAATTTCTCCGTTCAGCGGAGCCCGTCCACGGGCAAACCGTGGTGGTAATTCATTTCGTCCGCGGGAAACACGGCCAAAAGGAAGCCGTTGGAGTGCCTTCCGGATTTCAACGTATCTTTTAATCGCCGCGAGATCGCCGTGTCTGGTTCCTTTTGCCCTCCCCTCCACGCGTTAATAACGCGTTTCCCCGCATTTTCCTCGTTTCGTTTTGTGCATTCTCGCTCGTTCGAGAACCTGCCCTGTAAAAATTGTAAAAAAAGCCCTGTAAAAATCGTACTTGTAGATTTTAATGAGATTAAAATTGTTGCGGTTGCGGATGCGTTCAAACGGATTCGCGGATGTTTTCTTTGAAAAGCGTGCAGATAAATTTGCGGAAATGTGTAAACTGATAAAATGCGCACATAAACGAACTGTCTTGGATCTTTGAACAAAGCAATTGAGTCGTCGCTGATGAAAATCGTTCGCTTTAATTCTACCCTTTTCCTAAGGGAATCTATGAAGCCCAAAATTTGATTTTCAATTACTACAACAAACATAATCACACGGTCCGTATACCGAAAAAATCGCCCAATCGAGATTCGCCCAAACCCTTTCTTACCTGTCTCAACCCCTTCGAGCAGCCCGTTCATTGACGGCCACGATAAATCTTGTCAGAGAACGGGCGCGTGTCCGCTTTTCGCGGCGAAGACGCATGGAGATGAGGACCACCGTGAGGCGCGCGCGAAACTCTTTTCGACGGTGTTTCGATGGTGATTTAATGCAACCGCGTGCAGGTGCGTTCACTGGCTGTGGCCCGGTCCGGCTATCACGCGCTTCGAAACACCGTCTCCACAATGGGAGAATCGAGCCTGAGAAGAGGCGCGGTGCATTTTGATGGAGCCGATCATCCGGCCCTCGTCGGCTGGCCGCGGCGGCGGTGTCTTCTCCTACAATGAGACACGTATCATCCTTATCCTGCCACATCTTGTCACGGAGCCGTCGTACCGAAGCCCGTCGTGTCGATTATAACGATTTGTTCGCACTGCCGGGGCATGCCTGACCGGATTGCCAAACCTCGTTCTCAGAAAAATCGACACCCGAAATCACCGATTCCGGTCAGACACCGACGATTTCCAATGCCGATCGAAAGTAATCGCCCGTTCGCTACGTCCTCTGCTTTTTAATTATTTCGGTAATTTGGCCGTTCTTGGCCTTTTATATCGGGAATAATCGTTCCCCTTTATTTTTATTTTCTTTCTTGTCTCCAAACTTTAGATCTCGTCTCTTCTTGTCCTTCTCCTCCTTCTCCTTTTGTTTGTCATAGTTAGCTTTTTCTCACAGGATTTTGCGTATTTATGTACACATGTACTTTTAATTGGATTTATTTTATCATACATTGTTGCTAAATGTCGCCTCCAACTGTAGATCGAGGCGACAAATCCTATAAATTCTAAATAAATTTTCTCTCGAAATCTTTTCCGAATGAATTCCGCAAACGAGTCGAGCTGTATCGCGATAATGTAACAAATCCGAACAAAGCACAACAGATACACTCTTTATCACGGTGGAACGCAATAAATCCCAGGCATCGGACCCCTCGGCAACTATTTACCACCCCGTGGTTCTCACCTAAACCATCGAGTTGCGCTAGGCGAACACGCAATTTCCAGCGCTTTCCTCGCGCTGTCTCGTCTTGTGGCAGGCAGCGTCCCGCGGCGGACCGTCTCCGGCCATCAATCCTCCGGCTTCTGCCGCGGGCACAAAGTCGACCCGTTCCGAATATTCATTCGTGCCGGCGACGCCGTGTTCCTCCCCTTTTCCCTCCGCAGTCAACTGTCAATGCGTCGACAGCGGGGACGACGGCGGGTTAGGCGAGCGCGGAGGAGAGCCGAGAGGAACCCAGGCTGAAAGAGGGGCAGCTAAGATCCGCGGAGGCTGATGTATTTATAAGGAGAAGGATTTGCATACGATGCAGCAGATCGTCGATAGCGAAGACCAGTGCGGGGCGGCGAGGCTCTAAGATTCAAAGAAGCTTTGTGCCATTATATCCTGCCAGGCCTCTCTCTCTCTCTCTTTCTCTTTCTCTCTCTCTCTCTCTCTCTCTCTCTCTTACGCTTTCGTCGTGCCGGGCGTTCTGCCAGTTCTCTTTTAGCGGGTGAAATAGCGGCTCCCGTGCTATATTTCTTGTTGCGCCGCGATTCGCGGCCCCCAGAAGCTCTCTCCTCTCCACCGAGAGCGGAGCCATCGTCCAACCTACGTCGCAACGTTTCCCTGATTGGCGTTGACTTATGAAGCGATCGCTTTTCGCCCGTTTGAGCTCGACCGCGCTCTGTCCTCAGCATCGTCGGACCATCCTTCCTCCGCTTTCTCCCCGACTTTCGACCTGTCTTTTCCCTCGATGACGAGTTTCTTCTCGCAGACGAGCCTCAGTCACTTCTTCCTATTTTCACGGATACACATCTGTGTTAATTCATCTTCTTTGGGAAAGAAAGATTTACCACGAAGTTTCTAACTCAATTCTCTCGAACGATTGCGATTATTCCTAAAACATTCCCGATATCTTCTTCGTCGATGAGATTCAACAAACGATGACGGCCGACCGCAAAGAGGAGCAGACACAGCCTCGACCTCGTCCTTCGACTAGTGCGCGGCCATGCACGGTCACTGGCAATTAAGGGACGGCTAATTAATGGGTAATTAACGGTAACACTGCGAAAAGGAGACGTCGACGAAAGGGCCAGGCTCCTCTACACGAGCCATCGGGTCCTCTGAATCCTCTCCCCTCCCACCTCCCTCCTTTCTATCTGTTCCGGTGCCGGTATCTCTCGACTCGCTGGATCCCCTGCATGATCAAGGTGCACCTCCTGCGTGCCGGTTTCTTCTTCGTTGCCGCTTCGCCTCTACTACGGCTGGCATTGTTAATTGTTTGATCGACAAGATAACGGCCGCGTCTTACATGCACCGCATCTCCTTAACTCTTCCACGCTTCCCTTCGACCGACGTTACTCCCACTATCTGCCGCTCTGTTGCTCTTGTCCGTGGCTGGGCCTGCTTTGGAAACACGCCCTCGCGATCCTCCGTTCCTTATCGATCCGCAGATCGTTCGATCATTCGCCCATGTCGTTCTTTCCTTCGCCGATCGACCAAACGAACTTTACAGTTTTGTCAACGTGTCTCCTAGTTTTTTCGTCGAGACGACATTTGCCGATTGAAACTGGCTTTTTGTTGAACGGATCAGATAGTCAGATATGCATAATCGAGGGAAGAATCTTGAAATTTTACAAACGTGTAGTCATCGTCTTTTAATTTTCCGAGCTTTGCTATTATTCGGAGCTTCATCGATTCTTCGGTGTGCTCCACAATACGACACTCTCGCAGAATTCTTCCAGATTAGTCGATCGATCGACGAAATGATCGAGTTTCTAATGTATTTTCTAGGTTTTGTCGAAAGTTTGATCGAAACTGGTCTTGTTGGACTTGGCCTTTTTTTACATATATGTCATACGATATATCGGACATGTACAGTTGAATCTTGGAAACTTTTCACAAATATACGGCTCATTTAGTGAAATTATTAATCATCTTCTTTTAATTTTTCTTTGAACGCTATTACTTCGTCGAAAAGTGGGCAGATCTTGAAACCCGCGGTACAAGTCTTTGGAATATAAAATGTTGATGGTCAACGATTGCTGACATTTAGGAACAAGCTCAGGGATGTCGCCACTTATTTTGTTTCCAATTTTTTCTGTTATTCCGCTGCAGCGGTACTATCGAGGTGTCTTTCCTGTTGGCTACGCCAACTCCACGTGCTCACTCACATTTCTTCTTCTGAGCAAACAACACGTAAAGTCTCTCAATAAATATACATTTTCTCACCGTTTACTGGATACGAGTGTTTTTCAACTAAACCAAATTCCATCGTAAAATCCTCCTGCATATACAAAGTCAACTTTTCCGCCGTTCGACGTCCCATCGGATAATCGAGCGCCGTCGTAACTTCTCCGATCAATTAACACCGCGAGCCGCCTTTAATTGCCGCGATCGATTCAATCGTAGCCAACCTCCTTCTCCCCGCCCTTCGGTTTCCGCTTTCAAGACAAAAAGAGACTCGGCAAACGATAACGAGACGCGCTTACCGCAAGTAACGTCTTGCCGTGCACGCGCAAGATCGATTGGCCAGCGTTAATTGGCAGCGTCGTTCGATGGGAGGGGGGAATCAGACTCGCGACGTCAACCGGAGAAAGAGGCCGATACCCCGCGGTGTAAATAGATCCGGTCGCGGTTAATTAGCCAACGTGAAACGCAAACGGAAGGGGAAAAGTGGGAGAGGGTGGGGGAAGGAAAGGAAGCAGGCCGTGTTCGCCGGACCGAAAGACGGAGGCCAGCAAACAGCAGCCGCCTCTCCACGGGCGACTCTCATTAAGATATTCGACGGACCGTTTCTTATCGGGGCAGTGACAGCGCTCAATCAAAGGATCGGCCGGTCCCTGGTCGTGGCAGCCTCGTTGTCAATCACGACAGGGGCCCTCTACTGCACACGTCTCGGCGCTCCGAGTTCGTCTGTCGTCCGAGAGCCGCGACGTTTCTCCCGTCGGCGTCCGTATCTTCATCCATCTAATCGCGGAGTAATTGATATGGATGAAGATATCCCGGCCACGATCTTCGGTCCCGTCCCGATCGAACCAGCCGCTTTGTCCGCCGCGCCGGCGGATTAGCCGCGACGTTTTCTTCTTTATGCGAGATCCGTGGCCGAACCCGTGGAACGAGGAATGGCGAAAAGGGATCGCGGGCCGATTGATGGATTCTAAGCGGTAATTAGGCGAACGCAGATTGATTGGTTTGAATTGTCCGCGATAACGTATTGGAGAGCGGGTTGATCGCTGCGGAGGATCCGAGGATCAGAGGATCAGGATCGCAATGTATTTACTTTGAACAAATAAAAATTTCGTACGACGTCTCTTTTTCATAATTCACGCCATCTCCTCGCGATCTTTCCTATTTCTTACATCTATTTGTATGTTTTTTTTTTTTTTCATTACATCGTGTAATTACGCTGTACAATCTTTTCGATTAGTTTCGAATTTGAATTAGCTTGAAGTTGCATTGTTAAACTTCTTCTATTTTCTTCGTTGTAACGTAATCGTTCAAATGTGTATCAAAGTCAAAAGCTTCACCGGGACAAAGGATATTCCAAAGTTCGATGAGTTATGACGACTTTACGGAGGCAACCCATCGTTCCGAGTATTAATTAACTATCGAACGCTTCTTCGATCATCGCCGACCCGGACGAGAAAATAAAATCACGAGCCGAGTTCCACGAATATTTGTAGAATGGCAATAACGTCTCCGCGGAGAGGTTATCACCGGAGGGGCCCGGAGTTTGCAGTCGTTAATTAGACGAAATTTAATTTCGGCCTCTGCGATCCCTTAAGTTCCCGAACGAAGCCCCGAACGAAGGACCGAAACTTACTACTCCGCGAGAACCGAACCGAGCTGGTGCTACCAGCTGAGAGGGCGAGTCTAAAGAGAGGGACAAGGGAGAGAAAGAGCGAGAGAGGCTTGTTAAACAAATTTAATATTCCCGGGGCCACGCGTTAAAATTTCTCCGGAGCTCTCCTTCCGACCGACCGACCGACCGGCCTGGGGGTGAGGTGAGAGGGGTGGGAGGGTGGAAGAAAACTTCTTGGGGAAACTTGCATCGCAGCCCGGAAGGCACATCAAGTTCGTCGTTTCGCCGCGACGCGACGTGGCAACCCGGGCCACGTTGCAGGTGCTCCGGACGAAGCGAAAGCGGAGCCAACCCCCCAAGTCGTACAAGTTGTCCCCGCTCCCTCTCACCCTCCCGCCGACGAGTAGGCTCGATGGAGCCCCGCGCGCCTAGCGTCTAACGTTTCGCTACGCGACGTGAACGACGGAGTAGCTTTAACCAGCTGGAAAGCAACACCTGGGCCACGACTAGCGTGGATGCTGCGAACTGAAAGGGGATAGCTTGCGGCGGAGAACCACAGGGATACACACAGGGTTAGACGGCAGGGTAGAGGTAAGGTAATGCCGAGCCAGACTTAGGAAGTGGCGTCGTCGAGACGCCGTAATTTCTGCCACCCTTGTGCCAACCTGACGCCGCGCGGCCTCCCTCAGGATATGCATGTAAGTTTCCCCCGTGGCGACGCGTACCTTTCACGCTCGCGCGCAACCCCCGTACGCCCCCCCCCCCCCTCGTCCTGTTCTGTCCTATCATATCCTCATCCCGCAACGTCTCCGCTCCCAGAATCCCGAGTATGCGAGCTTGCTACCAGAGACTCGCAGACCTTTGCACTCCTCGCTCTCGAACGCAGCGTTGCAGAGCTGATGTTTGATACGAGATAAACGCGAGAGGGTCGAGGCGCGGGTGAATTGTTTCGTATTGTTGGATGCGACGAGAAAGAATGTTTTGCTTCGCTCTCCAAATTTCACGAGAATTATATTTTATGTATTCCATCTGTGTATTATTTATAAATATATATGTATTATTTAACTGAATGAGTGTAACGTAATAAACAGAAGAGAAACCTGAGCTAAGACCTGTACCAGGTAATTATTACAATTGCTACGTACGGAGATCTGATTCTGACAGTTTAAGTAGAATGAGCCAGCCAAAACGTCAGTAGCCAGGCAGTAATATTAATTTTCTTTGAACCTCCGACGTTCGATTCTGTTCTGGCGTTTAAGTATTATAGAACAGGCCAGCCAGAGCGTCACTAGCCAGACAGTAATATTAATTTTCTCCGAAGCTCGAAGAAAAACATTTTCTTCGTTCTGTTACACGTTGGACTCGATCTTTTTCGATTCCAACAATTAATACAAACACCAAATCAGCGACAGATGCTTTCACCGGTTGGAGCACGCACCACGACCTAGTGAAATAAACATGAAATTAGGGAATCGTTAATTTCCTCCTCTTTGTATCGGGAAACGAACCTGGAACTCGCAGATTCGCTTGCGGAAGAGCCGCGTCCAAGAGGAACAGGTTTCTCGATCGTTCGCTCCCGCGGCGTCGGCCGATCCAATTCGTATATAATAAAGTTGGCAAACGGCGAATTGCGATCGTACACGCCCACGTAACTTCCATAATGGCGCAACAATTCCGTCGGCGCAGCCAACAGCGAAGATATCGCGAGTATATTGCGTGCCGACCGGCAGTGAGCTGTTCCGTGGATGAGGAGACAGCACGAAACACTATTGAAAAAGGGTGAAAAGATGATGGTGTTGACGCAGGGGTGTTATTACCACTAACATCTACAATTCCAACAGTTCTATCGGTAGAATTACTTACAGAAAATGATGGAAGAATGAGATATTGTACATTGAACATTGAGATATTGTATACATATGTACTTAACAGAGAGATATTGCATACATATGTATATAATATTAGAGAAGAAACGAATCTAGTATATCATGAAAAATTATAAATTCGTTATTTTGACATTGTTCTACTAACATTGGTATTGAAGTTTCTGATACGATTCTATAAATTGAAATTGAATAATCACGACTATTATCTCTTAAGAAGATTTTAATCCCATTGTGACGCTGAAACAAAAGTTCTATAGAATAATAAAATGACAATAAAGTACGTAATACAAATATTAAGTGACATTAATAGAGTAACGATATAATAATAAAATAACAATAGAAATTTCTTAATTCTACAGTTCTAAAATTCTACGGTTTATTTGATAACGAAAATTCAATAATTCGTTTTCAAATATTTCATATCTCTTATTATTTTTACATTAATTACCCATTTTCAAAAAGACTTGCGCACGTTCGAGTGTATCAAACTCTTCTTTCCAGTGTCATTAAGACGTAGTCGTTCGTTATGTATATAAACATCTTCACCAAATGTTTGATTATCTTGCTACAAATATTCTCTGTAGGTTGACGCCTGTCAATTGTCACTTTGTTCGTTCAATTATTCGTAACCCGTGCACGCAATCGAACGCGTGTCAACGACAAGTGTACCGAGCCTGTGTAACAGCAGACGCCCGTTAAACTGCATCGAACCATCGACCACGTTGAGAATATCTACCACTCGGCGGGTCGGGACTAGGTCTGACTATGCGAGGCACGCGAGAGAACGGCTTGTAAATTCTGCCCGAAATGAGAGTGTCACCGCGCTGCTACCCTCACCCCTTCCCTTTTCCCACTATCTCCCATCCTTCCTCGTTCTCTTATTCTCCCGACGCTCGGGATCTTTCCCGACACACACACACACACACACACACACACACACACACCACGGAAGAACCCATCCCCATCTCCTCCTCGCCATCCCGATAGGACGATCTACTCTCTCCTGGAGTCCCGGTCATACGTACTGCATGAATTCTAAATGAGATTCCGCGTCCCGGGCCAAGCGAAAGAGGGAGAGTCGCTTTCTTTCGCTCGCTTTCACACGGTGCCCGCACGATCTTCGCTACGTTTCGGATACGTAGCACGATAAATTCGTCGAAGAAAAGAGAGAGAGAGGAGAGAAGGGAGCCTGTTGGATACAGGAGAGATCCGTCGAACTGAATGCAGAACTCGGGGCGGAGAGGGAATGGTCGCGGCCGAACGACAGGAAATCACGAGAATGTAAAGTGCTCCGGAGAACGTTCCGTGCATCGGTAAGAATATTGTCTGTTGCGTGCCGGGCTGATATGGCCAGCGAGGTTCACGTGATTGTCATGGAATTCTTAAATGGAACACGTAGGGTGGAAGTTTCGTACGTGGCGTTAGAGAGGTGTCGCACTGTCTCGGACAATGGTCGGATTTTGTATCAAAATTCTCGGCAGCGACCCAGAGATCGATGCAGCGATAGTCATAATTACGCAAACACGTATGTATATCGTGTACTACTGATCGTGAATGAAGTTTGAAAGTGGCACAAGTCGCTTTACAGTGACGAAAAGCGACTGATTCTGGAATCTACGCTCAGACAGAAAGATTTGAAAGTAATGAACTTCATTGTAACGCAAAAATCAACGTTCCCTTTCATAAACAAATGTTCAGGAAAATTTACTTGGAAAAACTTACAAAAAATACGGTTTCTTTTAATATGTTGTTTAAACAAAAGGTTTTTCTACAAAATGGTATACACCATATTCATACACCGTCGTCAAGAAACACTAATTTCATCAATTTACACAAAAACTTGTTATAATTTCCGAGATATTTGACAAAATATATCTACGCAACTTTCACTCCCAATTTTCAACCCTTCGATATCGATCACTGCCGATAAAAAGAAATACGGGTGTCTTGAATATTTTCTTAAACTACATTTATGCCAAATTCCATCAAAATCGATAATTCAGGCGAATCTCTCGAAGTAAAAAAATATTTTCAAAACAAAAACTAACAATAAGTCTCGACTTGTACGATTGCTTCAATTTTGAAGTTCTCAATTCACTTTGTAAAATGGAAAACAAAACCAAATATCCTACATTCTCTAAGCAATCGAACATAAACTTCGCGAAATAACGATCCAAAGCGAAATTGGTCAATTTCGTGCAAAAATATACCGTACGCGATTCCGTATTCTCTACCAGAGAAGGCAAAATGGCTTCAGCACGGTGCAAACAAGTTCTCGAACCCATTTCCCTGTACCCGCGTTGTCGCGTCGCGTTCTCCAAGGAGTCATGAATCACCGGAGTGGCTTGTACTCAACGTCGTATGATAAACGTCGGATGGCCCCCCTGTTTCCGCGAAAAAAGAACGTCTCCGAAGCGAGCAAAGTCTGGCCGAGCAAACGGCCATCTCCACCCCGCTCCGTTGTCGTCGGCGCGTTTCCACGCATAATTGTGTATCAACACGAGGCGTGTGCGGCCAACTTGATAACGTGACGAATGCCGGTGTACCCACCCCCTTTCTGGCCTGCTCTATCATCCTGGCTGCCGATGAACGCGACGAGTATCGAGTGTCTCGTCAACCGACATTGACGAGATGATCGATTGGCCGGCACCGGGACTCGAGGGAAACGCGCCTCCTCGTTACACACGCATGTCGGAAAAATATCCGCGGACTCGGCCCTCTTTTTTATATGGGTTACCGTGTTACCGATCGTTGGGTCACGCCGGATTCAGAGAAGACGCTGGCTTGTACGAGTTGCAGACCTCGCGAAAAGAAACTGGAAATTAGAGTTGCGTTTGTTGCAGCAGTGCTTCAAATGGTCTAGTTTAGCACCGGAACTACCTACGACGATTAAACCGTGAAATTCTCGCCAGAGATGCAAAGAAATGGAGAAACATAAATTTTTAATACAACGAAGCTTTAAATAAATACGCTCTATGGTAAATTTTGTAGCGCAATAAAGTACACAAGTTTCTATTTATACGTTTTACGAAAGATCGTCTAAATTTTCAAAAACATACAATTTCTAACAAATTCGTGATATTATAAACTCGAATATCTAGCATGTTCGTGATATTACAAATTCGTCGTTTTAACTAGTTCGGCCGGTTCTAGTGTTAATTATTAATTCTTAATTTTGGATCTTTAATTCTTTTCGTTTTCGTTCGTTTCCTTCTGTTCCTTGCAGTTAATCTCGATCGTTCTCTACGTAACTCACAGTTGATTCCAAAATTAATTAACCGATGCGAAAGAGACTCGTCGAGCATATATTTGTCGTTTCGGCGAAACGAAATTGCAAAACGACTGTTAATAAATCCAACGTTCCCCGCGAAACAGTAATTCAAGTTCAGTAATTCACGGCGATTGCGTATCGTCTCGTTACACCCGTTGACGCCAAATTACAGCGAATTATCGCGCGCAAAAACCGAATATCATTTGATCTCTGGTCGGAATCCCCCGATTCTTCAAAATTCCCGCGATAAGTCGAAACAAATAACCTAAACAAGTTGGCGCAATATCGAGGAGAGCACGTAAGCGGTGGCGAGGGTGGTGCATACGCGATGGGTCGAGGGTCGGTTTCTGCTTTTCGATCCTTCCACCAAGGATCGACAACGGTGGTGCCCGGTGAAAAGGCTCGGCTGCCGCACAGCTACCGCGGTTTCACCCTCGGCGAGCCACACCGATCCAAGATCTGAGTGAAAAAGAGGAAAGAGCGAGAGAGAGAGAGAGAGAGAGAGAACATTTCTGCGGGGAACGCCGCGGCGCAGCATGCGGCCCACGTTTCCCTTATTTATCGTTTCCCGATGCTTATGTTTTACTAGGCCGGGCGGTGGCGCGGTACACGATAAGGCTGGCAAGGGTGGAATCACTGAGAGAACCAATAACGTGATGTATTATACATAATGCATGGCCCGTCGTCCCGCCTGGTCGCCTACCTCCGCTACCTGTAGGCGATGTAGACGTGCGCGTACCGCCGGTTTTCCGTACGCCGCTCGAAGAGGTAAGAAGAGGTCTCGAGAAAAAGGTTGCGGGAGGGGTGGGTTGGGGTGGGATGTGCTCTCGATAATGGATCGTCGCGAGAGACAAATTCGATTTCGGCTGGCTCGCGTACCACCGGCAGATCGCGGCAGCCGCCGACGATCGGACAAACGAGCGTCGATGTTCACCGACGTCCCCGTTCTCGTCATCGGACTTGATCGATCTTCGTCGATGGGCCATCTAGACGAAGAGGAGGAGGAGGAGGAGGAGGCGAGAGGAGCCAAGAGAAGCTACTTCTGGATGTTGATTGTCAAGACCGGCGGGACGGAAGCTTGGATTATGACGTTATCGAGGGAAAACACGCTGTTACGGTGGATATCGGTCGGTGAGAGGCTGTCCAAGTAGATTTTACTCGTTTAAATGGTTAAAGTGATGAAGAGAGGAGAGTTTCGTTGCAAGAGAGGGGGGAATACATTACGTGTGATTACTTTGGCAGGGGTTGACGGGGTATACTTTATATAAAAGTTTTGACTGGAATTGTTGTCAACCACTGAAATGCGTGCTTCAAAATATATGTACGTACGCGTTGACGAAGCCTCTGAACGATATTGATTCCGGCTGTGATTCAGTGGTTTGTTACTGTATCTGTTCTAAATCCATTCCTGCTACTTTCGCCAGTGCTGAATGATTGTAGTAGAATTCAATATTTAAATGAGAGTAAACCAACGTGGCAGAAAGAAATATTGCAAAATATTCCAATTGCTTGAAGAGTATACTAAAACGAGTGGATGGAAAGAGAATAAAGACAATTGGTCTTCGAACGGATAATTTTTCAAAAAGTAAAAAAATAGTTATGATTGCTTAAAGAGTATACAAATGGATAGGGAAAGAATAAAGAGCATAGGATGAAGAAATTCGAGGGGAAGTCAGAAAGTAATAGACCCTTGACTTTTCCTCACATTATAAATCAGAATCCGAGGTTCGATCAATTTTCATTTATCCTCTTATCGTTGGAGCGGCTCGGCCGCTTCGAAATTGACGCGTTGTGAATCATTGATAGATTTATATCGACCAGCGTATTCGATACATTAATATCGTAAGCTACCCTCTAAAAGATTCACCGCCGGCCTCGAATTCCTACTCGATCGAAACTGAAACGCTTTAATACCGTCCTAATAACTTACGACGTGCAGTTCTCGACATGGAGTATCGTGTTTCGACTGACGGAACGTCAAACAAAATCTAAGAGAAATATATGTACGTCGTAAGAAGCACTCTGCGCAAAATGCAGTTGAAATATTTTAATACGCGAGGGAAAACGCATAACTCAAAATCTCGATTCGCGTCGAGGCGGTGGATGTTTCAATTTCCTTCAGGTGCAATCTGATGGTCCCCGTGTCGACCACGGGAAACTGGGAACGAGGAAAAGAAATCACAAAAAGGGAGAACGTTAATTCCTACCTGATGTTGTATTAGAGGTACCCACAAGTAATGTCTTTTCTCCGATACCGTACAATTTTATTTTATTTAAGAGTTAATATAACAGTTTTAATCTATAATATAATCTTCATCGTTACTGACGATCTTCGCCCATCTCTCCGACAAACTTTCCATTCCCTTTCTTGTAAAATAAAACGAGGATGATTTTGAAGTAAAGACAAACAAACCTTCCAGATTTTATACCGCCGAGAAGATCAAAATCACCGTTCTTAAATTTTTTAAATCAATGCAGGATAAACAGCATTAATGGCGTTATGCTTTCGATACTCGCAAATATCCATATCTCACATAATTCACTCAAATTTCTTCAAAATTTAACAGCAAGCACACTAAATGTCAAGGTTATGTTATAATAAGTTAAATCATTGTCACTAGATGGCAATGTCTATTTAATTTGAAAAAAAAACCGACATCACTCCCAATCACTATTAATCTTTTAATTTAACCAAGAAGAACAGCGCTGAAACTAATCATTTTTACAGCACTTGAAAGATCTTGGCACGATTCACTCCATTTAACCGTGTAACCGTGTGATTCCCCGCAAAACATCATCGCCAATTCCCTTTGTCAGCAATTACCCGCACTAATCACAATGTCCGGCTCCATGCTGAAGAAGCAACGAATCGGATGGGACCGCGTCATTAGCATCGAGACGAGCGAGTTTCATACACGCGGTTACTCGTCGGAAGAGAGTGGACGCGCGAGCGCCAAGATCTCAGTCGTCGCGTAATTACGTCGGATGATGGAGCCAACGGGGGCAAAAGGAAACAGAAGCAAAAAGTTGTACAACGGTGGAAACGAGGAAGAGCCGGAGAGCCTTCCATTAGCGCACCCTTGATTACTTTTTCTCATCTCGGCATCTAAATAAATAAAATATCGGACTCGCGCTTCGGTCGGCCGTCACAGCGGCGACGGCGGCATCGCGCCACTCTCAGATAAGAGATAATGGAGAACGGAAGAAGGTGACTTTATTTAATTACGCGCTCCTCCTCCACCGCCGGCACACCCCTTCCCTCCCGTCGCCCAGGGAAACGGACGCGCAGTTATCTCGTTTCTTTTCATTATTAACGTCGAAATCGATGATCCCGCACGAGGCTTCGTCTCGACTCTCGAAATACCACGGAAATATGTATGAGCGCGGCACGAGGAGCGCGGCTTCAAGAAGGGGGAGCGAGACAGCTCCAACGTCGTGGAACTTTGCAAAAATAACGCGTTACGTTTCATTTCTGTGGAGTGAAAGAGCTGAAGTAACGAAGATTAGGAGCATACATAATTTCAAGGCAGTAATTTGCGCAAAATGTTTCAAGTACGTTTTAACCAGTGCAATTTTTACACTGAAGGTTTCTTTTAACATTTACATTCGTAAGAAGCAACTCTTCTTACAGGTAATTCGAGGCCTGAATTTGTTTCCAATGATTATTGTATTGACAAAATTATTAATTTTTTACTTTATTTTCCATCTAGGTTTCCCCAATCTAGAATTATAACATACCGCAATGTAAACGTCAAACGTTTCGTGTTTGAAATGCCAACTACGTGGTACGTATCAACTATGTTACAGCAACCTGTATTATACCGTATTATAATAGCAACCAATTATTTCATTTACAATTGCGTATCACGATTATAATCACAAAAACAAGTCGAAACAGCGCAACGCCGAAAAATCACCAAAATCCCTCAACAACTCGTGACAGCACGATCGGTATTCTCGCAAGATTCGTCAGCAGCACTCGCTGAGAGAAAACGCCCCCCCCCCCCCTCACCGATCGATCGCGCGTTTAATTATCGGCCAAATTATCCGGCAATTTTTTGCACGTAATGCATGAATCATTGTGGGCTCTTCCACTGGCGGTCCGGTAATGGCCACGGCGCGATTTCGCCGATCGGTATGCAAAGTGGCGCGATGCCTACGCCCGTAAATCACAAGCGTGGCCATACGATTCAGCATTCTTTCGTTCGGCCGCCGCTTCGCCATTCCCCGCCTCGCGTCCGTTCAACCCCCATTATCACGCCTGGCAAAAATAAGGCGGCGAGAGCCTTTTCCTCCCAGCCTCTGCCCGGTTTTAACGAGGCCCGGGCGATCAATGTAGACTCTTAAACACCCCGATTAGCTAGCTGTCACGAGCAGCCCACCCTCGGCTCCCACCTCATTCTTTTCTTTAATTCGTTTTTTTTTCTTTTTCTTTTTCTTTCTTCTTTTTTATCGAGTCAGGGGTAATTAGGGTGGCATCCCTACAGTCACTACTCCCTCCGTCAGTCGACGACGATGAATCTCGCTCTCACTTTTTCTTTCTCCATCTCCGTTCGTATCTCTCTCTCTCTCTCTCTCTCTTTTTTTCTCTTCGTCACGTAATACCGCCGCGGGTTTTCTGTTCTTCTCTGCCTCGAAGGTTCTGCATCCCCTTCGAAACTCCGCGTTTTAACGAGATTTGAGACGCTAATGTTTTGTTGGCCAAATTTTCACGAGGTCCCGTGAGAGGCGGGTTTTACTTCCAACTAGGCCTCGTTTGCTTCGAGTTTGGCAGTAGTCCCGACGATATTTTGCGGTTTCGTTGAGAGGAATCGTCAGAAATGTAACACACTTTGGTTAGTTGTACGATTAGGTTCTCGTTGGAGTTGAATTTCACGATCTACTTGTCAGCGGTGTAGAGTTTTACGACTGGAAATACTAGGTCGGTACTAGATTTCAGCACCTAATCTTGAACTCGGCGCTCAAGGATTGTTGAACCATAAAACAGTAAATGCAAATCTTGGTTTAGAGTGTTGCGTAAAGCAGAGAGCCATTATGTGAAGTAATTTTTCTACAGTCAATAGCTTCTGACAAAAATTGATGTGAATGCTTCGAATGAGAATTAGGTTGCCGTTATGTTAAGATTTCACAAGCGATCCTCGACTTTCGTACATTCTACTTTCGTACAATTCTCTATTTCGTACTATATTTAAAATTTAAAATTTTCATCGGTATATATCGCGAAAACGAGCGTAATCAATTACTTTGTGTAATGAAGCCTTGATGCATCTCGACAAATTTTTAACCATCGTAGAACAATGTGATCCCAATAGAGAGCGTGTTATAAAACTCGTGAATATCTTTGAAGAGAAAAAAAAAAAAACACCAGATACGAATCAATAAAGCGTTACTTATTTACGTGCAAACACATCTCGTTGAAAAATAAATATTTCAAAAACACTTTTTGACATTTTCTTCTTTACGTTGAAATGTACGTTTACTTTCAACCTTTTCAGGACTCAATTAAATACGCCTGCATATGAAAAAAAACAAAACCAATCTCATCCTCAAGATATACGATACGAGAAAATCAACGGGGGAATCTCGTCGAATCGAAAGATTAATGGGAAAAATCGGATGGTCACTCGGTTAGTGAACGGACACACACGGCAGATAGCCAGGCGGACGCTAATGCACCGAAAAAGCTTTCCGGCGAGGCTGAGGTTCTCGAAGCCGAGCCGCGCAGCCCGGATGGAATGGATGAAGGAAAGGCGAAAGGCAGATTAGGGACGGCGTTGGCATTAGCAAGAAACGTTCCCGTCCAGGGGAATTCGTCTCGCGGCTTAACAACCAACCGACTTAAGGCAACCGCGCCGCGACAACGGATTCTCTTCACCCTCTTCCGCTCTTCTCTTGGCCCTCAGCCGCTCTTACCATCCTCCGTCCGTGT
Organism: Frieseomelitta varia; assembly: GCF_011392965.1. Taxonomy (NCBI): domain Eukaryota; kingdom Metazoa; phylum Arthropoda; class Insecta; order Hymenoptera; family Apidae; genus Frieseomelitta; species Frieseomelitta varia. Next base: position 778,505 of record NW_025109978.1, on the reverse strand, counting down.
CTCCGTTTCACTTTGGCGAACGCCTCTGCTGCGCCCGCCGTCTCTGGCTTTGGCCTCTGTCTTCGTCTGGTGCTTCGCCAGAAACACAGAGCCGTGACAATCGGCTGCAAATGCATCTCCCTCCCCAACGACGACGACGGCGGCGGCGGTGTTCAGCCCGATGCATCGGTGATGTGTCACGCCGGATTACCGGAGGACGAAGCTCCGCGCGACTGCCTCGTGAACCGCAAGCATTACTCCCGGGTTCCCGTGGCCGGGCTGCCGCGTGTTTATCCCACGAAATCTCCCGATGAAAATGTCACGCTAAGTGGCCCCCGCTACGCTTTAATGTCCATTAGGAAAATTAAAGGACGCGCTCGTTCGCACAGCCTGTATCGCGCTTAATTCCGTGCCAATCGTGCGTCTCCGAGGAACCGGATCATCGATCGATGATAGAGGCACTAGGCGGAGTTTCAAGCACTAGTAAATTTGTTTCGTGTTGTTCGTATTCTAAATTAAGTTGCAAGGAACTCGCGTTGCTTTAATTCGACGGCAGTTTGATCTCGAGAAATCCGATTGTTTCACAGTGGCGGCATTTTATTTTCGTAGAGATGTGCGGAATGATGCGAGGAAATTCAACTTGAAACATCAGCCTGGCGCCAGGTAAAGTGATATCAAAGTCGCTCGTCGCAAAGTCGAGCAGCAAGGGTGTAGGAATTTTTACACAGCGCGTGTAAATCCCCGAGGAAAATCTCGCTGTAGGAAAAAAAAAAAAGAAAGAAAGAAAAGAAACCAAAAGACAGATGAATCGGCACGCGAGAGTACTTTCGCGAGAGCTGCGAAATTCCACGACTTCCTTCCGAGAGAGGGTGGCCGATTCCCGACATTATCCACCACCCAACCTTTCCTCGCAACAGTTTCGCGCGGTTGATCGTCGCGGACGAGCGTGCCTTTCTTTTTGTCAAGCCTCGGTGAAAAACGTCGTCGCAGCTGCGGAATGCTAATGTACAGCGGCGTGGTTCTGTCTTGCACTCTTAAACTGTCGCCCCGCGAAACTCTTCCCTCCGGAAGAGGGAATACATCCGGGCTGTGTGGAGGGTGAGACGAGTAAAGAGGAAACGAGAAGAGAAGGGGTGGCGCGCGGTGGCGGAAGGGTGGAAGGGAGGAACCGAGCCAAGGAGGAAAAGCTTTCTCCGACGATTCCAGCAAGCGGTGCACCGTGAAATTCGAAGCAGTAAATTCCGATAGCACGATGCAAGCTCCGGCTGCTGGCTGCCACTGCAACGCTGTTCCATTTCGGATTCGATATCGGCTATCGACGAGCATTGTTTCACGTTGTGCGACCGTGCCGCGCGTTCTTCGGGATAAGTTAACGGCGACACGGACAAGAGCCACGGAACCGACCGAGACGCCCGAAAATAGCTACACCGGAATGTAGTTCCGCCTGCTGATCTTTGATGTAAAGGACCTTCCGTCCTGAGAATCCAAATTTCCGTACGTTCAATTGTAGCCAGTCCTCGACTGATGTTTTCTAAGCGGATCTTCGTGCGTTTACACAGGAAATTTGATGTTGGAGAGATGATGCGGATGATGCAAAGACATGTAAATATTTGAAAATATTTATTGCAACGTATAGAAACTTTAAAAAAAAAAATTTCTACTTGGGTTCCACTTCTTCGAGCAGATTTTTAAAAATTTAATTATTCATGAAAACCCACAGTCTCTAACGGATTCGATTGAATCGCTCAATTTTAAAATATTTTCGTTCACTGTATAGAATTATATAGGATAACTACAAATTCACTATCGTTGTCACGTACGGTTTTAAAATATCAATCGAAAGTTGAGAAATTTGTGGATCATGGACTCTATACATTGTTCATTGCTCATCTTCAGGCATATTATTCTCTGACCGTAAAAGAATATTTCAAACAAAAAATGTATTTATCATGGTTTTCGTTGATTCATATAGGATTATATGAAATATCCGAAAATCAAATCGTTGTCACGTACGATTTTGAAATACCAAAGAGAAATTAAGAGTCTCGTATCGTTACACTTGACAGATCGTTCAGCCATACTTCGTTAGAACGTCATTCTCTGGCCGTAAAAACTGAAAATCGAGAAATATTATATCAGAAATGCCAGAAATTTGTCGTGATTTTCCGCCGTTGGTTTCGCGAAGAGGCATCCGCGACGTGCGTGAAGCCGAGAGACAAGAGCGTGACCGCGAGAAGAAGCGGGAACCGGGCCGAATTTAAATTCGAGCTTCAACAACGACCGTGGGACCACGGGTGTGTTTCGCCGGTCGCGTCATACGTGCGCGCGGTGAAGCCTCAAGAATCAGAGGATCGGGCACCGCAAACAATACACGTTGTAGGCAAGCCGTGTCCATGCATAATTCAAATAGTCGCACAGCCGTCCGTGGAACCGCGGAACCGAGCGAATTTTCCCTTCCGTTTCTGCCTCCGTTCCTAGTAAATACGTAATCAGACCTCGCTATCATCCCGTGGCCCGTCTCCACCCCTCACACCGTTCCATCCTCTCCTCGTGTATCCAACCCCGTGAGCCGTCTCTGTATTTCTCGTTTCAGCCTCGTCCCGTACAGTTCCACGGAGAACACGGACTCCATCGTCGTAGACGCGGTTTCATCCCATCGACCAACGCTGTCTCTCTCTCTCTCTCTCTCTCTCTCTCTCTGTGTCTGTCTCTCTTGCTCTTGCTCTTTCTCCCTCTCCCCGCATCTCTGCCTCGAACGCTTTCATACCGATACGGGGTTTACACAACGACGCCCATAAAACACGTATGAGATCTTCTGTACCGCATTGCGACACTTTGACGCTGCCGGCTGTGCTGGCTGGGGGAATGCTCGAGTGCCGTTTTGCACCGAGTGGCCCCACCTGTGCTGTGCTGTTCTACGCGGAAAATGGCAAAGTTTCCGCGATACCGATCCTACGCACCTCCGTCTCCATCCATTAGGGGTCGTGCGACCAGTCCAAGGCTGATCTCCGACGTGGTTTACAGGGGGATGAAACGTATGGTATAATTGCGGTCTTTGTGGAATGGAATTCTTTTGGAATATTTCCAATATTCCAAACGTGTAATTACGTATGCGTGTACGATATCATTGATGGTTGAGGGTTTCTTTTTTTTTTTTTTTTTTTGAACAATTCAGTTTTATCGTACTTGGTAGAAACTAATGGCTGTTTCGATAAGGAATAATAAAAATACAGCGTGAAAGACGTGTCGTTCGAATAATTATTAAATCCGATTCAAATTATTCTGAATCCACGAAAAGAAACGAAATATCACTAATCAGCACGTGTAAATCTAAATTCGTGGCAGGGAACGTTCAACGTGAATATATTCACCCGTATATATATATATATATATATATATATATATATATAAATATTCCGCCGCACGTCGTACGTGCGCGTAAATTTCGTCAAACGCGCCAATTACACCGAAGAAAAGAGATGTGTAATTGCACTTTACGAGCCTATAAACATATTACAGCGTGCTCCACGCTGTAAAATTAACAAAACGCGTCTACCTAATAATTCCCGTCCTCGTGGCAGCCACGCTCCATCGCCAAAAACGTAAAACATGCAGCGCGATGGCGCCAGGCCAATTAAGTATCGCCGATGAAATTTATAAAACAACCGTTCCCCACGGTCCATCCAGGGGATGGAGCAATTTCGTTTCAAGCACTCGTTAGCGGCGGCATCTCCCCGGCTTCCTGCCGCTGTCGTTACCGGATCGTTCGTTCGTCCGATCGTTTGAGGGATCGAACGACGAGATACCGGCGCGAGATCCACGCGGCGCGGCTACCGGATCCATAATTCTCGGCCTCGCATCGGGACGTTTATCCGGTCTGCCGGTCTTTCGATGCAAAGGTATTAAACTGCCGGTAGGTGGTCTCCTGGCACCAGAGAGAGAGAGAGAGAGGGAGAGAGAGAGAGAAAGGATAAAAATGTACACGGTCTCCGGGGGTTATTGGCGAACGTATATCGGAATCAGCGGCCGCCTTTGCTTTCCAGAAATTCGTCCCACGCGTTTAAAAATACTTTTAGTGAAAGTTAGTTGATTGATCAACGTTCACACTGTAGCACGATGTAGCTTCGGGATCATATAACGCTCAAAATCGCAATTTTCACAATGATTATTGCACGATACACTGTACAAAATGGAAAAAATGGTTCTGCGACGAAATGTATCCATTGATCCACAGGATTGAAGAGAGTTGCAAAATTACGACTCGAAAAGTCCGAAAGTTAGGCGCAGAAAGAAAAAGTTTAATGTAAGAGAATTCGTTGGTTAAATAAAAAGAGACTCGAGCCTCGAAGAGAGAGACGTCCAATTCCCATCCGCGTAAAAAGAGCCGCCGCCGCCGCCGCCACCGCGTGGAACCGGTTCGCCGCGACGCGCCACACAGTCGATCACGAAAATTGCTCGAAACTTCGAATTACGCGCAATTACTCTGACGATTTAAGAACGTCGCGCTCGAACGTAGCTCTCGCAAGAACGCGAGGAACAGTCTCTACGAGAGAGAACGGACGAGAAGTTCCTCTCTGGAGCCGGATCGTTGACACGAGGCGAGATGGCCTTTGCTGAAATTACTTGAAAATTCTGACCGCGGCACACTTTGTTGGAGCAACGAGGGGCGAAGAGAGGGAGACGAAAGAGTATGGATAGGATATTCATTCTCTTCTCTCTCTCTCTCTTTCTCTCTTTCTCTTTCGGCAACATCGGTCCACGGGAAAACGGTATCAGTATGCGAGCTACGATTCGGCCACATCTCGCGCTCATCCCTCGACTTATTGCGGCTTAACTCCCTCCAGCGTGGCACACACGGCATCGTATTCGTTGCTGTGACCGGTTGCTCGCACCCTGAGCACATCCCCCGTGCCGAGCGTGGCTCCGTGCAGAGACCTGGACCCCGCCGCCGCACATGTCCGCCTCGCAGCCAAAGCCTCTAAATTGTTTCCATCATAAGTCCAGATACTCGTGGCGCATATATACACCGGGATAACCTTCCACGGCGGAGCCACGCCGCCGCGCCACGAAAGGTGCTCGTGAAATACGCGAGCCACTCGTACCATTAACCCCCGATGATAAGCTCGTGGGAGCAGACCAGACGGAGGAGACCACCTTCTCGCTTTATCCGCATGATTTTCTCCACGATCCCTCGTGTCCATCGACGGAAACCACCACACTGCGATTCTTTCCTCGTTTTGGACTGTTCCGGATCGGAATCTGAGATCTTCCGACACTGGTTCAAGTTGAGGGAAATTTTTTTAGAAAATTGCAAGATTGCCGCGATAATACTGTCTTTCGACCGAATCAAATAAACGAACAAGTGAATGAAACTGCAGACAGAAGTTTGTATGTGAAAGAAACGAAAAGAAATGTCTGCGATTGATTAAGTGGATCAAGACATTCATATACGGGCGCGACAGACGTGTAACTGTCGAGTTATGAATAAGGAACAGCTTCCTCAAATAATCGAGTGGATCGAGCTTCTCTCATAACCAGACACACCAAGCAAATGATGAAAAAGGTCGGACACCTCTAATCCCCGAACGTATTTAGCAAGCAAATAATCGAGTGGATCGAGACGCTCGTACCAAGACGCAGCGTAACGTACGAACGTTATCTACCGGCGAGAACGCCATAGTCGTCCGATTTTGTCAGAAAATTACTCGAAACAACGTGGCTTCTTCGAAGAAACGAAACTTTGGAGGTTTCTCTTGTTTGCGACGTTGGCGAAGATCAGCGCGTAGGAGTGTAGAAACTAAGAAGAGGGACGTCGGCCACGTCGTTTCCCGAGCGGTGCTCTCACCTTGGACTTTTCGAGTGGTGGAAGGGCGTCACGGCGAGTGAAGACGGACGTCGCGACGCTGCCATAAATCCTTAGCTTACTCGGCGACGGAGCACATCCTTTCCCCTCTCTCTCTCTCTCTCTCTCTCTCTTCGGAAGTATCATGCGCGCGTCTCTACCGGAGCGTCGGTCGCTCCGGAACGACCGTTGCTTTGTCCGCCGATTCTCCTCACCATCGCCGCGAAAACTACGAGCGGCAACTCGCGCCGCTCGTCGCGGAAGGTTAACTCTCGTGGCCGGTCGGAAAGTTCGACCTCGCCGTCGAGATTTTTACGAGGCAGCGATCTCGACAGCCACCGAAATCGTCGTTGCGACGGGAGCGCGAAGTTTTCTCGTACTTTGAGCGGTACGTATTTCACGTGGTAAGTTCGTCGAAGGTTCATCTCGTTCTTGTGGGGAAAAAAAATTGGGTTTCCGCGCGAGCTGGTACTCGCAGGCTTCCAGAGGTTTTGGCAGCGATGATTGTTAATTACGCGAAGTGACAGGTGCTCATTGGATCGGTTATCGACGCGGCGTCGAATTATTTTTCACGAGGGACCGCGGCCGTGGCGAGTAACGAGCGCCAGCCTCGTCGATACAATTAAACATTATTGCGCTGGGAGAGCTTCATCAAACGCGACTCGCTGGGAAATGCGAACCGGGAACAGCGCGTTCGATGCGGCCACTTTTTATCCCCGGGCCCACTTGCTGCCCGAATTAAAGCGGGATTTCCTCTTGTTTTATATCAGTAAAATTTCATTCATTCCACCGTGCAAATTATCGCTCGAGCGTCAGATCAAATCTCGTTCCCTTGAATTTAAAGGGTTGCAAATAAGAGTGACCGTCGGCCAAGCGATAATCCGAAGCGAGGATAATCGTCGTCTATCCGAGCGAGACGACCACGGTTAATACATTTAATCGACCCCCCCTTTTTATCGTCTCGCGCGGAGAAGGAGAAGATAAGTAGCCAGAGGGATGAAAAGCGGTGGCGATGCACAGCGGATAAGGATGCGTTTTTAACTGTAAACTAATTCTACTCTGGTTAGCGGCGGCTCGCAACCCTCCCCCTCCCCCCTGCCTTTCTCTGCCACCGTTGCAGAAAGTTCCAGTGATGTAGTCGTCCCTGGAGAGCCGAAATCCAGCGACTATTCACGCTCTGAATATTATTCGGGACGAATACAGATACGGCGCGCGAACTAGCCGGCGAGAAGGGGGGTGGTGGTGGGCGAGGCGCGGTAAAAATGCCTCGAATTATGAAGGCACGCCCCGCCATTACGAAACAAATTAAAAACTAATTAAAACAACCGAGGTTCGCATCGCCTTCCCCCCCGTTCAACGGGGCTGCAACGATTTTTCTTCGGTCGCGAGGCAAATAAACAGCCAAGGGGTAAGAGTTGTGGACGTGGAGAGACGTTGAAACCCGGCGCGAGAGAATTCTACGCGCCTTTTTGGATCGTACCGTTACTAAAATTAACGCGAAGTTAAAAGAGAAATGAAAATACTCATCGGCTCGAAACTCGTCGAGATCTATATATATATATATATATCGTCCATTATCGAGTTTCGCTGAATTTAAAGAGGTTTATCGTGCGTCGTCGTCGCCCAATTTTCACGGCGATATTTCCAACCTGTTCGCGTAGCCGTCGAACGCGAAGCTTTTTCGATTTTCTCGCCGGTGGCGCACGGACGCGACGGGGAGAAAAACGTTACATGGAAGCGGTACGCATCTGCTCGAACACGGAACGTCGGGAGCAAGGGTAACGTATGTGACGTCCACGAGACGACGTTAATATTTGAAAGCCATCTTCCCGCTGGCTCCTCGTCCTCCGCCGCCATCGTTCCCACCTCCACCGCCGTTCTCCGTCCCACCGGCAGAGTGACACCTCTTGTACGAGCGAAGGCACTCGACGATTATTTATTTATAGGCAAATGAAGTAGAGGCTTCCATTAATTGATGGGCTCTCAGTGGCCGCCAGTCGAGGGATGACGTCTATCATTTTAATTTACCGCGTCGTTATTAAATCGTCCCTACCAGCGGGCGAGGAACGCTCGCCACACAGACTGCACAGGCGGAGAAGGGAAAACACGCCTCTTACCCCCTCGCCGCTGTCCTCGCACCGCGCGCCTCCACCCTCCACGCAAATCGTACGAATATGAAAGTTAGCCTCGATATATCTACGTTTTCTCTCTGCGTTTCTTTCTTTTTTTTTTCTCTCTTTCTCTCTTCTCCCCTCCGCGCGCGACCCCCCATCCTACTTTTTCTTCCCCATTTTCGCTTTTCCCCCCGCTTCTCCCTCCCGCCCACCCTTTCTTTTCGTTTTGGTCACTCCTCGTCGCTTTTTGCGACGTGACGTTTTGTCCGGGTCTGTTTCGCTTCAGGAATTACCACCGCGGGAAAATTATTACGCGGGCCCGCGAGCAGACATTCGAAATGCAGAGAGGGTAAAAACGCGAGGGGGGGGGGGGGGGGGAAGCCGATCAAACGGAAGTGCTTCGGCATGTAATACGTAAAACCGACGATAAAGTTGCGCTCGCGTTTCAGTGTCGATGCATTCGTCGCTTTTTTCAAAGTTATACCGATCGCGCGCCCGGGCGAGTTTCCTTCTCAAATTCGTCCCCCTAAAAGGATTTACTAATTCATCATTAACCGTCTCGCGGTAAAACCTACCCCTAGATCCTCTCGCGAGGCCTTCTTCTTCCATCTTCTACCAGCGAACTTCGAATCGTTTCGAACTACTCCGTCGCCGTCGAATTAAACAACCCTCAGAATAACCCTCTGTATCGTTTCACCCTCTCTCGAGAGAGAAGAAACCGTCCGTGGATATCCGGATACGTGGTAGCTACGGCAGCCACGCAGCAGTCGCAGAATTTCGATGGCAATTCGGCGAATTCGTCACCGAGGCGGAGGAGTCCGGGAACCGGTTTAAAGGGGGTGGCAGAGTGGACGAGGTTGGGGGGAGTGGGGCAGCCCGGGGTGGCGTATTCAATGACACGCCGGAAATATTTGGCAGCTGATGGCGAGTAGTTGGAGCGCGAGGGAGGCCGCTACCTCCGGCTTGTAATTAAAAATGTCTGCCGACCCCTTCCGGCCGCCGCTCTTTTTTACCCTTCTGCCGCCCGCACCCGCTCGCGAGAGTCGGCTCTCGCCCGCAGCTTTCGCATCGAGGCGGCACCATCGGCCTGTCTAACAGGAATGCATCGGCGGGACTAATGAAAAACCTCATCGGCCTCTCTCTATATGTGTGTGTGTGTGTGTGTGTGTGTGTGTGTGTGTGTGTGTGTGTGTGTGTGTGTGGGCACGTGTGTATGTGTGACGCTAATGAGAAAGACAGCCGCGGCGAGAGAAACGACAGCGGCCGATTGAAATTCGCGAAGAAACACCGGCCACGGACGAATATCGGCTGCTAGATGGACGCTTTTCATCCTCGAAGACAGTTCTCGTGAAATAATGTCGTTTCACCAAGGAAAGGAAAACGTGGGGCGTGATCGCTGGATGTCCGTCCGCTAGCGTTCGTTTCTCTTTCTCTCTCTCCTGCTCTCTCTCTCTCTCTCTCGTTTCTTCGTTCGATCGAGCTGACGCTGTGATCGAGCGACGGGAAATATTTATCGCGAAGCAAGCGCACCGAGCGGGATTCGTCGTGGAAACGCTCTCGACGAATTTGTAAGATCGAGGCGCGATCGTAAATCTACCGCTCTGTCTCGTTGCGTGCTTAACAATTGAATTTCATTCCGGTCGGCTCGCGGTAGACTCGCTGGCATTGTGTTCTCCCCGCCATCCAGCGGGGATAGACTACTTTCGGGACATTAATCTGTTAACTCGTCGCGTTCTCGCCGACTAGTTCGACGGCTGCTCGATTTATGCAGCGGAATAAAATCAGGATATTTGTTCGCTGTGGCGGTGTGATTTAGATGTAACCGTGTGAGAGAAAGGAGGAACGTAGATTACGTTCGACGGTGACGCTTCAGCGGCTGACTATCGTTTGAAATTGATGTTTTATGACGATAATAAGAAGAGGCTGGGAAAAAAACCTCTCTTTGTTCGAAACAAACGGACGAAATGGACGTAGGAAAATGAATAAAAAGGAGCCTCATTCGACGATGAAACTAATAACGAAACAATCGGATTCCTTCTCTTCGACTCTCCCGAATCTTTCCATTTTCCCATGGCTTCTCGATCATGCCGCGCTCATTGTCAGAAATAATTCACGTGTAACACGCGTGATTTGAATAAATTCCCACCTTTAATTTCATTCGCAGAGACTCCAGTCTTCAACAAACAATCGACAAATTTTCACTCGCACGATAATCACGCTCTGCAAGCGTTAGCCTGGCGACAACGCAAATTACCTGTCAGATCGCGTCGCATCGATCCCCCGTCGTGGCGATTCCCTGTTTTCGAGAAAAGTGAATCGCGTCGCCATTGGCCCGGCCGGCGTTTAAACAAGAACCCCTTAACACCCGATCGAAGAAGGGGATGACGTTCAAGGCACCACGGGGGCATCCTGGCGCGAACCTGGCAGCAGCCAGGCTTTCGTACTCGGCTGAATGACGCGGAGATGGTAGTGACGTCATTAGCAATTCCGATCTCGTCGGGCGGAAATTATGTCCAGCGCGGCGCGAGCCCGCTCTCAATATCCTCGCCAACCCCCGCCCCCTCCCCCCTGTCCTGGGCCAACACACGTTCAGCGCGGCAAGCTGTTGTTGAGAAGCGTTGGCGAAACGGCCGCGTACGTACGCGTACGTACGTACGTACGCCACGTACACCGTCAGACGAGATTCCTTCGCTTCCGGTTTCCGGCGCGGGAACGGCTCCGCTGTGATTGGCTCTCCCTGACAGATCCGACGAAGCAGCCGCGGCCGGGGAGAGAGAGAGAGAGAATCACCGGACGATATCGTTCGCCAGATATAGAAGCGCGATTGTCACTTGACCGCCGCGACGCTGAGACGCTATCGCCGGATAATTAGATCGGATCCACGTCACGCTCCGATCGATGCGTTTCATCGGGGCCCCGTTTCCATCGTGAACGAACGCGAGTGGGAGGCGTGCGATATATATCGCGACGATGTTACTTTGATCGGGCAACGTTCTTGCGGACGGATGACGGTGAATGACCTTCTCTGGCTGCGTGCCTGTTATTAATGGGATCGTGGATGGAGGGTGACGTGGCTCGCGTTTTAGGACTGACGTCTTTGAGAAACAACTTTCTTTCGTTTGTAGATTCTAGTAGATTTGGACTTCTTTTCAGTTTCCTTTACCATCGATTGGCAATGCTGTTGATGATCTACGGTAATTTCAATTAATTTTCTTCAATTTTTTAAATATTTCCTTTGAACTTATATTCTATGTAGATATTTTTCGTTGTATACATCGTTACAGTGCTTATCACTGTAGTTACGTATGATGAAATTGACAAATTTGGAGTTAGGTTAGTTCAAATACACTACTCTGTAACCAATCTACTACCTATGTCTGATTAAAGATTTTCTTTTTACTCTCAATTGGTATTATCGATAACCCAAGATTTCAATCGAATACTCTAACTCATATTCCATGAACAGATATAAATCGTTAATAGTAGTTACATAACGAAGTTAACAAATTGAAAAAATATAGAATTACCTACGTTTCATTAAAGATTCTTAAAAGTAGATTTGGTTGTTGATTATATCCTTTTCTTTCACCCTCGATTGACGTCTATTGATAATCTATGATAATTTCAGTTAAATTCTTCAATTTTAAGCATTTCATTTTAATTTATATTCTAAATATAAATAGGCATTTTTCATTGTATAAATCATCAATAATAGTAAACGTAATGGAGCTGTAAACAAATACAGAAAAAAAAAATGGAATTACTCAGTTCGACTTTTGAGCGATTCGAATACAACTGTATAATCAATCTATACCTACGTCTAATTAACATGCGGTTTAATCGGAATAAAAATTTCAATAAAATTGGGACCGCGTCGAACGAGGCTGCACTTTGGCGTGCGACTGGTCCGTCCGTCGAACCAAGGCACGAAATTGAAAGCCCGTACAATTCGATCGGATCCGATCTCGGGAACGCGAAGGCAACGTCCGCGTCGCCGTTACCAGATAGAAACGTGATTGTCAGCCCGTGTTCCGTCTACAGGATGCGGCGCGAGACATTGTCGCTAGATAATTGGATCGGCGAATCGTACCTATCGTGCCACTTCCAAGCTGGACAATGGCGCGACAAAAGAGCTAGTTTCGAGCTCGTGTGTCACCGCCGGAAAGATGAGGGACGTTCTATCAGTTTTCAGATGGTCGACTGTCCCGTCTGCAAAGGAAAGTAATTAAAGCGTCACCCGTTGTTTTCATCAACGAAACGAGAAATCGGCCGAAAATCCTAAAAATGTTCCTCGTCGCAATGTTCTGGGAGCTACGGCAAATTGCAAGCGAAACGTGACAAGTAAAATTACCAAAGTTGTGCAAATATCTTATGAAATAAATTTATCGCCAATAAAAATTCTCCAACACGATTTCCACTTTGGTCTCGTTCAACAACGCAAAACATTCACATATCGTGGAAGTATAAATTGTCGTCTGTACGAAATCTGTCGAAGGGGCCATTTCCTCTTTCTCTCTCCGGATATTCAAATTCAAAGTTTAAGGGTGACCAGATGAACCGCGAGAATTCGTTTCTAATGCAAAGCCTTCGGCAATCGGATGATACATACGCGGGCCAAGTTCGATCGAGTGCCAGAGAAAGAGGGAAACGTGTATAACGTTGTTTCAACGAGCTTGAGTTATCGTATTGGACTCGAGGGAGGAATGATATTTTCGCGCGAAAAGCTGAATGCCGAATATAATATATGTCCGACACTCGAAAATCGTACGATGCAAGGAGGAAAAGATATTCCCGCGAAATCCCGGCTCTCATCCCCCGGGGGGGATGTACGATCGCGATACGAGGGATCGACAGTTCGCCGTCCACGCCGTAACCATCGATAGCTTCTCCGAATGCACGCGCATCCACTTTCCCGTGATTTATGCTCCCAGTTAGGTTTCTGTAATGTAACCGGCGTTATCCGGCGAATCGTAACCCGCTACGATGGAAATCCGGTCGAATTACTTTTTCCAGCAGTAACGAGAATGGTCGAAGATCGAAACTTCGAGCACGAAAATTATGGAATTTAAATCGAAGAGGTTGAAGGTGAAATTTTAAGTGAAAAAAAATGGCGATGTTTATATCAAAAGGAAGATAAATTTTCGAATGCAAAAATCGTGAAAAATTTCAATCGACGAGGCTCAAGATAAAATTTGAAACTCAAGTAGATAAATTATGGAATTTAATATTAAATCTTGAAACTTCAAGTGCAAAAGTCATGGTGTTTAAATCAAGTTGAAGATGAAATTTGAAGTGCAAGTGCGAAAATTATGAAAACATAAGAATCGAGAGATGTACCTTCAACTGGCGTTGACAAGACAAGCGTTTCAACAAAAATTACAGTTATCACGTTCCATTGTTGAAAGGTGCCAATTTCTAAAACAGCTGTATTGTTGTTTCAATTATCCTGTGAAAGCCGCTAAGGCTCGTTTGTGAGAGGACAGCTTCTCCAAATCAACTCGATCCGATATCGCTGACGATAATTTTCAGTTTCGCTCCCGGGCGAAACTTTCCATCCGACGAAATTACACCGAGCGAGTCATCGTCGTCACCGACGATGGCGGCGATCGAGCGCTCGCGGTCAGCGTGCAACGTGACTCGAGAGAGGGCAGATGGAGTAGAGAGGCGAAAGGTGCGTTCGTTCACTGGTCGGCGATCCGGCCGGATAAGGATTCCAAGTTTTAACGACCCCTGGCCATTCCTCGAAGGCCTGCACGACCGTGGAACCTCGCACACCGACGACGACGATGACGACGACTCGGGTTTTCGCACCTTGCGAGGTCGGGTTATTTCCGGTAATGACGTAAGAGCCAGGGCGAAAGGCAAGACACGGGCGAGAGAACAGCCTCGGTGGTAGGAGAGGAGAGGAGAGGAGAGGAGAGGAGAGGAGAAAACGGAGCTCGGGCACGATGCTAATTTTCACGCGGCTCGAGCATTAATTCTAATTAAATATGTGCGCACGAGGGGCCACGGCGAGATAAGCGGGACGAAAGGCAATTTGTACGGGGACGCGGTCGGTTTCCAAGATAAAAATAAAGGAAAGGAGAAAAGAAAAAGGGTATTCCTCTCTCTCTCTCTCTCTCTCTCTCTCGCAGAGGAATACCCTGGCCTTTCTGGCTGTCTCATCCTACATCCCCCATCCCTCCACTGTCGGTTCTCCGCCGTTTCTCTTTCTCCCTGTTGCTTCGTGCGCTCGTCCCCCTTTCTCTCTTTCTCTCTCCTTGGCACCGGCCGACACTCCAGAGCCCTGATCTCTCCGGAGTGAGATGTTTAATCATTCGGTAGATTGAATTCACGGATCTCGGCGGAGACGCTCGCCGCTGAATATTTTTGCATGCGATGTTTCGCAAACTCGGCCGATGTCCCGCGGCGCGCCGCTGATAACGTCCTCGTGATATCTTCCTCTCTTTCTCTCTCTCTCTCTCTCTCTCTCTCTCTCTCTCTCTCTCTTCTATGGAAATCCTTTTTCGTCTCTTTCGATGGAAAAAAATCGCGGACACACCGGTTATCGCCGTCATCGGGAATTTCCTCGATTTAGAAAACGTTCACTGTTAGCGGCGAGTGTGTTCAATCGCGCCAACCAACGAATCGCAAGTTCGCTAATCCCAACTACGGCCGGTCGACTTTCGGCGAACCACGCGGTTTCGGAAGGAGCTCGATTAACGTCGAGCCAGAGTCCGGGGAATTCGAATTAAGGATCTTAATAAATATTCAGACTCCATTAACTCGCGGTTACCATTGCGAGAGCGATGGATCGTAGTCGCAGAAGTATTTCCTCTTCAAGGGAGGTTTCGAGCTTCTTTTCATTGCAGCCAATTTCGAGGGCAAAGGCTAGGAGTACTTAGAGACTTTGTGTTCGCTTTGGATACAGATTAAACGCGGCGCTACTTTATGGTAGATCTGTTTCCATTTAGTAGTTAGCCAGACGGTATGAATCACTTTCAACCGAACAAAAGCACACGCTGGAAATGTTTGATTTTCCAAATATTCGTTGCTTCGAGAATCGGGACGTTTTTCTTCTTTTTTTTTTTTTTTTTTTCTTTCTGCTTTAGAAACATCTAGTTTCTCCAATTTATTTCGAACGTCGTCCCTCGCGTTGTGTAATCGCAAACTCGGCAGAATGAAATTAATCTCCTTCGTTCGCTGAAAAATTACTTTTCCAAAATCGAACAGCGAGATATTCGCAAACATTCGAGGATTCAGCGGTGTGCACAACCAAGGAGAACTGAGTCAAACCGTTCTCAAGCTGCAGTTTCACTGGGACCAAAGCGGCAACTCCTTCCATCATCCACCCACCCCCTCTTTGTTCCAGAGGCGAACTCCCCGAGGGACGAGAGAAACGAAGTCACCGAAAGCGCAAAAACTTGTACGAAGTATCGATCGACTGCCGGTGGAAGCAATATCCGACTGACCCGACGAGACGATATATTAATCCGTGGTTGGTTATCACGCGGATTTCCCCGGGATTTCTCTCGGATTTCGTCGAGACACGGTGAACCAAGTGTGGTCCAAGTCTGTTTACCGCGCCACCGTATCGCTCGAGAGGTATATATTACTTAAAAAAAAAAAAATATATATATATATATATATATATATATATATTTGTGGGCGTGGACCGCAGCAGCATTTGGTTCACGGTCGCTAGGTCGAGAGGCAGTAGAGTTATTGTGGCTAAGGATATTTCTGAAACTGGAAACACAAACTGGTAACGAGCATCGTGGTTCCAAGCGTGTTCGTCGATATTGTAGCAGTGAAAATTTCTGCGGCTGACGAGTGGTTGAAATCGGAACAAATTTTTATTTCAGAATTTTTACTCTAGGAAGAGTGAACTTGGTTGCACGTTTTTTTTAAAGCGTCGAGTTCGATCGTGCATCGAGTTGACAGTGTACAGTCAACTTGGTAGTGAACAGCCTCCGACGTTACAGTCCTAGTTCTCAGTATCGATATCATAGTCAGAAAAAGAAAACGAAAATCATAAGACCTGCACAAAGGTGTTAGACATTTTCTTCCCCCGTTCGACGAGCCGCGTAACAGCGTCGAAGATCGATAAATCAGGACAGAGAAATCAACGGGCACTGCGTCAACTGAGTACCGCAGCGTGTCCGCTTCATTTCTGTCCCGATACCTACACGATAAAGTACAAGATAGCTGCGTAGATTTCGCTGGTCGGGAATTTATGGATCGCGCGTTTTATCGATCTCGGCGGCTCGTAATTCTTTTTCTTTTCTTTTACTTTTTTTTAAATCCGCCGACGACGACGGTACGACGGTGGCATTTCGAGTATTTAAAGCGTTCTGTAATTACACGAAGCGAATGAGAGACAGAGAGAGAGAGAGAGAGAGAGAGAGAGAGAGAGAGGAGAGAGGTGAAGCAGGCGAAACGAGAGTAGAGAATTCAGAGACGCGACGCGAAGGGACGCAGAACGAAGCAAACGGAGTTAATTTACCAGAATGTCGCGGATCCTCTCTCCTCCACCTTCTCCTCTCTTCTCCCTCTCTCTCTGCTCGGGTGCCTCACCCTCTCCGGACACCCTGTTCCCTTTCCTTTTTATCTTTCTGCTATGTCGAACCGGCCGCGTTTCCCGCGATAAGATCTACCCGGCCTCTTTCTCCTCTCCGAAGATCGAGTTGCAGGAGGTCGAGAGGCGCAACGGGTGCGCCTGGACTACAGCGACAGGATGCAGGTTACTCTCTCGCGTGCGCAACAACGCTGGCAAACTACTCCTCCGGTAGCTGAAAGCATCCGCGTTTCATTCCGCGATATTCGAATACCGAGCGAGTCGAGTCGATATCATCTTGGAACGCTCTCATTTCTCTTTTTTTTCCTTTTTTTTTTTTCCTTACTCTTTGATTGCAGTCGTAAATGAAACAATTTGCAGATTGAAAGATGATGTAATGTTTGCCGAGTGCGGTAAATTAATCGAAGCGAGTCACGTCGGTAAAGAGGTTTATCAAGCGGATCGAATGAAGTCGAGGAAATCAGGTGAGTCGAATAAGAGCCTCGTGTAATATGAACGAGGCGAAACAAATCTTGCGGGGATAATAATGCCGAGCTGATTAATTGCGAGAGTCAGACGAGAGTCAGACGAGAGTGAAACGCACAAACGCGATAACGATCGTGTCAAGTAAATCAAACGAATTGGACGAATCGAGTGATAAAACTGATAGCAAGTAGATCAGGCATGCCACGTTATGGTCTGACCATAAATTAAGCGAACCATTCGTCTCGGAAATCTGCGGAGCTAACAGAGTCGCCAGCCTCTGTCGCTTGCTTCTCGTTCGCTCGAGCAAGAAATTGACGAGGTTGCTGCGAATTCTCAGCGTCAACCGCGACTTTTACCGGACGTTGTTACCATACCGGTTCCCGAGGAGCAACGCGGCGCACATCCCGAGCACGTTAATCAAAGGACAATCGGTGGTGGTTGGAGCAAAAGCCGTAGAGAGAGACCAGCGCCCGCGTGGAAAAGGTCGCGGCGGATTCCAGCCCGCAAGAGAGGGGAAAAAAAAGAGAAGAAAGAAAAGAAAGAAGACGAAGAAATCCAGTGGCGCGCTACCGTAAATTCGAATCATCTCATCGCGGATCCGGCTGCTGCTTTGTAATGAGGCGCACGCACCTCTCGAACCTCCACGGACTAGTTGGTATTTGTTTCTCGTCAGAACTTTGCATACGGCCGTGTGCGTCAGCGAACGTTGCAGTATGCAAAACAGCCGCGAGAGGAATGGAGAGAGACGCGTCAGAGAGAAGAAAGAGAGAGAGAGCGCGCGGTCTGTCGTCCTTCTGCCAAGATAGCCGGGATTACCGATCCAAGACGCGTCAACTTATAAGGATTTCTCCCTCTCCCCCCTCCCCTCCCTCTCCGTTGAATCAAAAATCCTTCTTTATACGACTGCCGGTCCCAGCAGTTTTCATTCTTCAACGTCTTCTCTCTCCGGCGCTCGGCATATCGGAGTAAAACGGTTAATTATCGCGCGCCGGTCTTTCCTGTTGCCCCGCGCGATCATCGAAAAACTCGAATTCGTTACGCGAATTTGCTGCGCGATTAATTCGTTACTTCGTTCCTTCTTCTTTTCCCTCCCCCTCCCCCCCCTGCTCCCTTCGAGATACGAGATGGAAGTCTGGAAAGGTATGGCGCAAATGTTGAGAGAAGAAGGTGATCGTGCTAGAGTCTATGAATTATTGATGCCCGATCACTCTTGTCTGCGACTCGAGTCCCTATTAGAAAAAACTCACAAAGATGCGACATACTAAGCAGCGTCTGGTTGGCTCGTGCAGGCGAGACTTCTTTAATTGAACGTCTCGCGACGAGCGTGAACGTAGCCATAAACACAGTGGAAAGGGCTGCAAGCCACTTCACGATCGTAAAACTCGCCGTTGGGATCCCACTCGTTAGATGGCGAAATTCTACTTGATGCTCGGTTAAACGAACTTCCGGAAGATTAAACTCGCCCGGTTGAGCGTGAATTTTAACCGGTTGAACGAGAAATTATGGATAACAGGAAGAATTAGCTTTATCAATTCTCCATCGATCGACAGTCATCTTCGATCTTCGCGCGACTGAACAGACCGATAAATTGATGTGAAAGAAAACTTTATCCGTCCGATTGATTCGCAACTTTTCATAAGAAATATAACGATGATAACTGAAAACGTAAAATTTTGTAATGAAATACTACGTATAATTACTTAGTCAAGTCTCTTTTGAACTATACTATAGAACTCTGTTTATACAAACTTATCCAAGGATACAAATAGTTTATGCAGAGTAAATATTGGGAGAGATCTGATAAACTAAGGGAAAAAGTCCTTTAGAGATTTTTGCTCGATTTTGCTCCATTTGCGAGAAAATCGCCGAAAACAGAGAGACCGAAAAGAAATGTTTTGATTTTCTCGGTAAGTTTATTCGATGGAGACCGTACCGAATATCATCAGAATAATGTCTAGTTACAGTCAGAGTAGTCGACGTTCGATGTAACGCTTGCTGCAGGTGACCAATATTTTGCGAACAGATATTAATACGTAATAGTAGAATGACAGAGTACATGATTTACAATGCAATTTAAAATTGAGACAAATCCAGTGTAACTGGAGTTCACTGTAATGTTTCACGTGAACGCGAATAAGAGTCCAGAGATTCAAACAAATCGATTCGAAACTGACTGAAACTAACGGAGGTTCTAATTTCGGTTGCGCCGTTAACAGATCAGAGTGAAACATCTGGGAGCCCAGCCGTCCGTGAACCCTGTCGTTCCGCAGAAAGAGAACGAAGTAGAATCAGCAGAAGGAGGTCGATTCTTGTTGGGCATGCATCACCGGTTAAATATCTACGGTCCCGGTGAACGACGAGACAGGCAGCGCCAGCGTGCAAGAGAACGATGAAAGCAGATAGATAGATAGATAGATAGATAGATAGATAGAGAAAGAGAGAAAGAGAGAGAGAGAGAGAGAGAGGCCGGTGTCGCGCAAGATTTACAGCGATTAATTCAAGCACGCCAG
This sequence comes from Frieseomelitta varia, assembly GCF_011392965.1. NCBI lineage: Eukaryota > Metazoa > Arthropoda > Insecta > Hymenoptera > Apidae > Frieseomelitta > Frieseomelitta varia. The sequence goes on along the minus strand of NW_025109978.1, from coordinate 759,038 downwards.
CTGTGTTTCCTGATCGCGTTGACGCCACCTTTGGCGCGGAGGCGGCGCGCGGCGGTGGCCCGTCGCCACCACCGCACCGCAGAGAAGATCGGGGCCAACTTCAATATTTGAGAAAGCCCGTGGAATCCCGGCCGCGGCGCTCACGTTATCGTGCTCAGGCCACGGCACACGGAAACCGTGGCGTGGGTCCGCGTGCGGCGAGCAACCGTGCCCGTCCTCGCCCGTCCTCGTCTGTCCTCGCCCGTCCTCGCCGCTCCTCCTCGCTGACTACCGAGATTTACAATGAGTTTCCGGTACAACCTGGAAGGAAGTTTGCTCGCGCCAGACCGCTCGTACCAACCACGCTACATAAACGTTATCGCCGACGTATCGCGCATTCGGATCTCAAACAGCCCTTCCGCCAATGCGGAGACGCCTTCGTCGCGGTTGCACGCAACACGCGCCGAACGTCTCGCGTTACACGCGGAAAAATATATTGTTCCGTTCCTTCTCTTTCCCCGACGAGCTGCCTTCTGCCTTTCTCTTCCCTTCCGTATCGATATGCTCGGTCGAACGGATAACGCTGGAGGGAGAAATGAAAGTCGCCCTTCGACGCGTCCAATCGCAACACTGAACCTTACCGAATTTTCAAATATTCCGGAAATTTTCTGCAAAATTTCCACAGGATGGAAATTCACCAAGCTCGTTTCTCTCTTACGCAACAGAATTGATAATTATTGTGTTGTAACTGATGGCTTTTGAAACTTATAAAAATCGATGAAACGCGCTAGATCCACATGCCAGTCGCCTGAAAAACCTCGAGTCTATCGATTATCCCGATGTTGCAAACGAATTCCAAACGACGAACTCTAAACCACGAGTAAATTACGAAGAGAATTAATATTCATGAAAAGTGTACGATGAAACATGTTTTCTGATGGTAATTGAACACCGTTAACGCTATTTATACCTTCTTGTTTCCGCTCGTTTAATTATTCAAAGTCGCATCGCGCGCAAAGTTGGATGCTCACGCGCGTGTATCACGGCGCGTTTCAACATTCGTACGTAACCTTCGATCGCGCTAAACGCTGCTTACAATTCCGAGAAACGTCGGCAGAGGTTAGGCGAAATGTCAGATAGGAAGGTTAAACGTGGATGTCATTAAGAATGTAGCATCGGATGCTTGCGTTTCCATCGGCATGAAAGGTTGCCAGATCGTGCAACAATCTTGCTACGATCAATCTTTCCGCCTCGCCTCCGCTAACACGAAGTGACAACTTCTCTTCGGATTCAGTCGACGAATTCGAATTCGATCGACCAGGGTCATCCAACGTTTAGCCGCTCTCATGCCAATTATATCCATCGTAAATAACCGACGCAACCGTGGGAAAACCAAGCTACACTCTTCCTTTTCCGTTTTTCATTAAAACGAGAAATGCGAATGGGGCGGAATAACTTTTCAAACGTCGCTTCTTTCAAGTCCGCTTCTTTCAAACGTCGCTCAATTTCTCTCGTTGACGATTACATCGCGATGAATATTCGTGAGAATATTCTTTCTAATCGTGGAAGAAGAAATGAATTTTTCAAATTACCTTCTGGTTAAATTTCGCTCGATTTTTATCCATTTTCGTAGCAACTATATTATATGCGATAATGTTCGATACAGTCGGGAAATTCTTCGTTTCGTTTCTTAACGATAAAACGGTAAAACGAGAGACGACTGTTTTCAAACGTAGCTCCTGGCGAAAAAGAAAGAGAAAGAAATAAAAACGATCCAATTTCGATAACAAAAATGATAAATGTTTACACGTGCGAATTTATTACGACGCGAAAACAATGTTCCAATTGAAGGAATAAATCTCGAGCGATTGTCCACCGGCTAGTTCAACGTTTCACCATTGACGCAGCACTTATGTACGGTTCGCCGGCGAACCGATATCCTTGCCGGTTTTATTTATCGCGCCAGTGAAAGCGAACGTTGACGTGTCACAGCGGCTAGATGAATTATGAATTCAGAAAATAAGCCGGCTGTCCGGGAAATATATCGATCGATCACTGTCAAATCCCTCAGGGTCAATGTTCAAACGGTGCCTCTTACAGCGCGGACACGCGTTTCCACTTACACCCGGATTAATTCGTTCCCCTTTCGTGCTTCCGTCGTTTCTCGCTTTCCTTCTCTCGCCTGATGCCTTTTTTTTTTTAAAGCTTTCTTTAAAGAACCGCGTGCATTCAAAGATGGCTGATAACGTACGCTGGAAAACGAACGACACTCGATAGTAATCTAGACTGTATTAGAGTTTCGAATACAATCCGTATTGTCAGGCATTGTCGACAAAGTTTACGACTTAACCTCATGCACTTGGAAAACGTTTATCATACGATCGACTGGTGAAATTTTTAGAATCTAAAGATTTTACACCAAGAAGAAGAAGAAGAAGATGAAGAAGAAGGTTAAAATTTATTCAAGTGGTCTGTCTTTTCTATTTTCGTTGATAAAAAAAGATTAAACATGCATTGTTTGCTTTCGTGGAATTATTTGTTTGATACCCCGTGATATTATCTGAATAATAACATTAAAAATCTATAACATTCTATCGTACTTCGTTTCAAATCTAGCGGCTGTAATATATCTCAAATCGTAATAATCTAAAAAAGAAGAAGAAGGAAAGAAAGAAAAGTCCGAGACCTAACGCAATAAAACGCTGTTTTAGGAAGCCAAGATTAATCTCGTTTAAATCAACGAATATCAGAGGATCAGTCGACTAATCCAATTCCCCTAGTTATGTGCCCAGAATTTACGCGCGGAGTCTCCACGCTTCGGGCTCTTCGTATAAACTCATCAACGTCGCCCGCTGGTAAGTCGCGTTCCCAGCCAGCAATTATCGCAGCCAGCCACGAGCGCAATCTTTATTTTCCATCTTCGCGACATTCTTCAGAAACCGCGCGATCCTTCGACTCTGAATTTATTTCGCATCAGAATTCACCGGGAGATACGATCCGCCGTACGTTTCGAGGTAGCCCGTTAAAATCGCGGAAGAGTTAATTAAAGGCTGCCACACGGCGAGACATATCCAGGCGATCTTCAGCCGCGTATATCTAATCTCGAAATCTCGAAATAAGACGACCAGACGACTCTCCGCGGGCAGCGAGAGATTAGTTAGACAGCAGCCTCGAGATAAAGTGAAATAACGATCGTTCGTCGATGTCCTTCGTCCAAACAACGATACGGGATTATCGAAAATGAGGAGTTGCATGCGCTTGTAAGTTTTCACGCGAACTGGAGACTCTTATTAACGTGAATGTCGTTAATTCGATTTCCAGCAACTCATAAAACGAATGTTCAACGTCTTTAAAATCGAGAGTTTCAAGCTTTTCGTTTTCAAAACGTCGCTTGGACAAAATTTCTTTTAACGATTGATAACATTAACTTCGATAAAGAAAAAAACAGAGTGACGCGAAAATGATAATGCTTAATCTAAATTTTTCCATATCCAAAGTTAAATGTGACACGTGTATAACCTTGTTCTCTTTACATTTAGAAACTCTGATATAAATTATTATGATTGTTTACTTTAATTAATTAACTGATTATAAAAACTGACAGAAATGCCTGTAACTGTATTTATCACAGATCTAAAGGCTTTTTCAAAGAACTCCTTCGTTTATAACCCGAGTTTAGCGATTATACGTATAAACGGAGGAAACGTGTGTTTAACGAAGAAGCATGAGACAGAGAGAAAGAGAGAGAGAGAGAGAGAGAGAGAGAGAGAAAGATGGCGAAGGATAAAGGTCTCCAGCTTTTTACGAGTCATAAAGTCACTCGTGTCTCTCGCAAGTCGCTTCCGAAGAGTAAGCCTCCGACTCTCTTCTATTCTTTCCCCTGGCCCTCGACCTTGCGTACCGGCTAACTGATAATAATACCGTTTTTTATTGTACGATAACCTTTAAACGCGCCGATAAAACGACGTTATATCGCGTAAAATAACGAGCCCGTCTGGCATTCACGCTTACGTCTTTTCGAAAGTGAAAGCCGAGAAGACAGGTGAGGTCCTTTTCACGGTACGTTAAGAAGGAACGTTACGATGGTTTAAACGTAGTAAAAAAAAAAAAGTTTGGGATTCCTACGATTTACATACTTTGTATTTTTGTTACGATATCACGGCTTCGGGGTCTGTCGGAATCGTGCAACAAGCTTGTTTTATAGTTGTCGTTCGCCGAAGTTGAAAAGAAACCGTGTGTATCCTCCAAACAGTAAATCATATCCCTTAGTTACATTTTGAAACAGCAGACGTTCGATTGCGGCAACGTTGTGCCAGGATCGCTGACTCTTGTGAAATTTTTGCGAAGACTCGAGACATCCTCCTTCTTCGCAAAGTCAAATTACATTTAAATTTTCGAGCATTCAAGAACAGGTTTCTTTTCTGTTAAAATAAATAAGTTGAAGTTACATAATCTCTTTTCTAAATCTCGTCTTTCTTCGACTCTTTCATCTTTCACATTTTCTTTTTTATGCGTATTGTTTTTTTGTTTCTTTATTTTTTCACGAGATATCATTTCCAAAATACATTTCCACCGATTTTCCAAAACACCCATCCAATTTTTTTCCCTCTTTCAGATTCTAAAATATCCTTTCGCCCATCGAGTTACACCTTCCACCTTGAAGCATCATTCTCCACCCTCGTTCCCAACCTTCCGTCGTTCCTCGACGTTCACGACTGAAATCGATACTCCTCGCTACATCTGCCGGCGTTCCACGGAACTATGTTCCGTTCTCCATCGAAACATCCGCCAGCTCGCCCGCTATCCTTGCCAGCATTTCCTTGTCGCGGGCGCCGCGATTTATGCGATAGCTTCGTTAATATGTAATGAATATTAATTATTTGTCAACGAAGGCGAACCGAACGACGACAAGAAAGGAGAAGGGGGAACGAAGGAGGAAGCTGTTATCATAATTTGTAATCTGCCGGCGCGGAGCGTGTTCTTCGCATCGATACGAACCATCCCCTTCGTTATGCGTAATGAACCAAGCAACCTTTGATGACAATGAAAAATTTTCAGACGAATGAAGGGGATTGGAATATTGTTAGTTTTGTTTCCGATCCTATAATAATGGTTTTGGTCAGTGAATTTCAGTTGGTCAGAAGTTTTAAATCTCCTTTTTTAAATGATCGCTCGTCAATGACTTGGATTGCATTTATTACAATCTCTCTATACTATTTTTTAATAAAATTGCAATTCTTATAAGCAAAGAACTCCTCTGAAAGAATCTTATCGATGAAAACTGTGACAGAACGTGGCTGAATTTTTACGAATGTGTTATTCTGTCCAACAGTGTGTGGCTCTTTTCAAGAGTTGAACTTGAAGCGATAGAATTAAAAATATTTTTCATCCCCAACACGACACTTTCCCACACATCCTCCAACTACAACTATATCGTTGACTCGAGTTTTTTGATCTTTTTCTCTCTCGTTAATCCTTGCACGAGCGGAAAGAAAACTCGAGAAAGAAAGAGAAATCGAGAGAAAGGGATGAGAGGAAGCTCGCGGCACCTCCGCACGCCAATACCTCCAGCTCCTAAATACTAATCTCCGAGCCGGAGGCACCACTCGAGGGGAAGAAGCAGTAACGACGCGAGAGAAGATGGCGAAAAGGAGGAAGGAGTGGAAAATGAAGCGGGAGCGGAGCTTCGTAAAGCAAAGCGGAGGAAAGAGCAGGTTGATGGAAGAGGAGAGGAGAGGAGACAGCAACAACGGCAGCACGGGGCAAGCAGTTGGTGCTCGGCTGTATTTTAATTATACCGCAGGCTGCGCGAGAGCCTCATCCAATCTCGTTGGCCCTCTCACCGTTCCTTTCTCTGTTCATCTTTCGTTCTCCACCTCTGCGCCCCCGTCGTGGCCTCTTCTGGTTTCGCAGGCCAGCCGTGGTACACCACCGAAACGCGAACAAACAAAAGCAAAGAGGCACCGAGGACGGCCCACCGCTTTGGCCCCTTCGACCGTGCTTCGTCTCGCTCGTACCCTCTTCGACGATCGTTTCTAGTATTTCCTCCCCCTTTCTCCTCTCATAGGTAGGGAACAACGTTCGTTTCTACGCGGCTAGAAAAGCGAACGAACGGTAAGAAAGGGCAAAGAAGAATGGATCGTAGAAACAATAAATGTCAAGCTCGATGGACGAGTCCGGTGATGAGCAATTTCAATTTCTTTTTTTTTTTTTTATTGTTAAACGTATCGAGAGTCTTGGTCATTTCGAGACTGTTTCCGTGGCAAATGACTTAATTAATTCTGATATTCACGGGAAATTTGAGAAAACGAGAAATCAAGTCAGACTAATTAATGAAATATTGTCGGAAATTATTAATATTAAGAATATCGTTAAGTATTAAAAAAAGGAACAACTAAGAAAGTAACGTCCTATTCGCAAGAATCTGTATTCGATTATTCTTGTGCTTTAGCTTACATTCCTTTAAAGGAAGCTGCTCTCGGAGTCTTTCAACCGAGAAAGAGGCTACCTTCATCAAAAAAAGAAGCGAATCCTCCGAAACCACAAAAATCATCGAGAATGAATTTATTCCATTGCGCAACCGGAATATATTATATTATTCGATCAAACGCTTCCCTGGACGATCCCTCAATTTCACTGAAACGTTGAGAGCTCTTCCCAACCAATGATTTATTACCTCTGCCTAAACGATTCTCGTTATTTAACAGGACACACAGGATTGAAATCTGGACCAGCAGGACATTCTTGACCATTCCCCCGCGAGCGTCGCGTATAAATCTTCGTCGAATCGCAGCACGCGCACAGACGCGTTTCGCGCGGGAACGCGGCGTTCCGCGTGCATGTAAGCGGCCTTATTATTTCACGGTCGGTGCATACTCATTATATGCGCTCTACATGGCGGCCTGTTACGTTTACCGGCCAATTTGGTGGCGGGCGGCCTCGTCTTCTGCCATCTGTTCGCGGCCACGCAGACAGCTCCGTCCGCGGCGTTACGCTTTAATCCGCGAAACGAGCTCGTTTCGGATAAACTCCTCGTTTAAGTGAAACTCCAACCGAACCAGTCTTAAGTACTTATCTCTTGCCCCTTTCGAGCCTCTGCCGAGCGAACGCTGTATCCAAACGTGATTTCGAATAAACCGCGGCGAATACGGAGATCTTCCTCGGAGTATTTTCCAATCGTACGATTGACAGGAGACAATCGAATCGTGCGAATGAATTTCAGGCAGGAATTAGATATAGAAACACGCTCGAGACTCCGGCTTGAATTAAATTCCCTGAGAGATCGTTTGTCAAACTTCTTCTTCTCCAAGTTCTTCGTCTCGTCTCCTACATTTTCCATTTCTTAATTTCTATCAGAAACTGTTTCGCTGTACTCTTTATACCCAATCAATTCTGAAGAGCGGCTACTTGGAAAAATCGTCACGTCGACTGCGGAGCTCTTAATACGACCGCCGGGATAGACTTCGGGCGCGAAATGGCGAACGAGGGGCAATCTTTTTCGCTGCTCCGGCGACGGAACCCCCGAAATGATATACAGTTGTTTGGCAAGATGATACGAGGATCCTTTTCAGCCGGTGGCCGTTGCTCGTGTCGTCGGCAGCTCTTTTACAACGCTCGTACAACCACGACCGACATCAATCTCGTCATTAGTCTTCCCTTTCCTCGCTCGCTTCTTGCCCGAGTGTCTTCTTGCTAGACTCGCTCACGGTCTTCGAGTTATTGATAATTTGTCACGCGATCTCCGACTGCGAGCCGTTCATCCTTCATCCGCGAGCCGACCGTTATTCCACGGCAACTTCTCGCCAGATCGTCGTCGCCAGAGCGACGCTCGCTCCTCTGGTGACCTATTATGATCGACGATCGAACGAATGACGATCAAGTGCCATCGGGTCCCAACTTCCGGGCTCCGACAGATTCGTTCGACGCGTTATTGTTGCAGTTTCGTTCCTGCTAACGAACACGGGACGATATGCTCGAACGAGAGCGGTTTTTCCAACGAAGATTTAAGAGTTGGTCGCGAGCTGGACACGAGTTCGGTTATCTCCCATTTCTCCTGGGAAAACGATAGAAAAAGGGAAATCAAGTCAGTGGTGGCATGGTTCGACGGATCGAGAAAAAAAGGAAACAGCCGGTGAACGAGCGAACACGAGTGGAAACGCCTTCTCCGCCCTGAAACGCCTCCTGTCCGTCACGCCGTCATCCCCCTTCTTCTCATTTTATTCCCTAGTCGTGACCCCGACGTTTTTTGTTAACGTTCATCCTCCCAACCACCTACCTAGACATAATTACATGTGACGAAACGCCAGGTTGAAAAATTCCTTTTGATCCATCGACGTCTTTCGCTCATTTTCATCCCCTGTCTCGGTCGTTCGCTGGAATAATTAAACTTAAAGGTTGTCACAGAGTTTTGCAAATTTCTTCGTTGAATTTAATTTACATTGCAATCTTTAATTGGAGACAGGTTCAAAAATTCCTTTTGATCCATCGACGTCTTTCGCTCATTTTCATCCTCTTCGAACATCCCCTGTCTCAATCTTCCGCAAATGGAGTAATTAAATTCAAAAGATGTCTTGAAATTTTTGCAAATTTCTTCGTTGAGTGTAATTTGCATTCCTTCGTCAAAGATTTAAATTTTTAATTGAGAGCACAAGGTTGAAAAATTTGTTTTGATCCATCGACGTCTTTCGCTCATTTTTATCCTCCTCGAACATCCCCTGTCTCGGTCGTTCGCTGGAATAATTAAACTTAAAGGTTGTCACGGAGTTTTGCAAATTTCTTCTTCGTTGAATTTAATTTACATTCTAATTTTTAATTGGAGACAGGTTCAAAAATTCCTTTTGATCCATCGACGTTTTCCGCTCATTTTTATCCTCTTCGAACATCCCCTGTCTCGGTCGTTCGCTGGAATAATTAAACTTAAAGTTTGTCACGGAGTTTTGCAAATTTCTTCTTCGTTGAATTTAATTTACATTCCAATTTTTAATTGGAGACAGGTTCAAAAATTCCTTTTGATCCATCGACGTCTTTCGCTCATTTTCATCCTCTTCGAACATCCCCTGTCTCAATCTTCCGTAAATGGAATAATTAAATTTAAAAGATGTCTTGAAATTTTTGCAAATTTCTTCGTTGAATGTAATTTGCATTCCTTCGTCAAAGATTTAAATTTTTAATTGAGAGCACCAGGTTGAAAAATTTGTTTTGATCCATCGACGTCTTTCGCTCATTTTCATCCTCCTTGAACATCCCCTGTCTCGGTCGTTCGCTGGAATAATTAAACTTAAAGGTTGTCACAGAGTTTTGCAAATTTCTTCGTTGAATTTAATTTACATTCCAATTTTTAATTGGAGACAGGTTCAAAAATTCCTTTTGATCCATCGACGTTTTCCGCTCATTTTTATCCTCTTCGAACATCCCCTGTCTCGGTCGTTCGCTGGAATAATTAAACTTAAAGTTTGTCACGGAGTTTTGCAAATTTCTTCTTCGTTGAATTTAATTTACATTCCAATTTTTAATTGGAGACAGGTTCAAAAATTCCTTTTGATCCATCGACGTCTTTCGCTCATTTTCATCCTCTTCGAACATCCCCTG